>NW_022630996.1:29220679-29292047 GCF_010015895.1 Lontra canadensis
ATTTGGATTCCTTTAATTTCTTTTTGTTGTCTGATTGCTGAGGATAGGACTTCTAGTAGTACATTGAATAGCAGTGGTGATAGTGGATATCCCTGCCATGTTCCTGACCATAGGGGAAAAGCTCTCAGTTTTTCCCCATTGAGAATGGTATTCGCTGTGGGTTTCTCATAGATGGCTTTGATGGTGTAGAGGTATGTACCCTCTATCCCTACACTTTGAAGAGTTTTGATCAAGAAAGGATGCTGTACTTTGTCAAATGCTTTTTCAGCATCTATTTAGAGGATCATGTGGTTCTTGTTCTTTTATTTTGTATTGTATCACGTTGATTGATTTGCGGACGTTGAACCAACCTTGCAGCCCAGGAATAAATCCCTCTTGGTCGTGGTGAATAGTCCTTTTAATGTACTGTTGGATCCTATTGGCTGATATTTTGGTGAGAATTTTTGCATTTCTGTTTATCAAGGATATTGGTCTGTAATTCTCCTTTTTGGCGGGGTCTTTGTCTGGTTTTGGGATCAAGGTGATGCTGGCCTCATAAAATGAGTTTGGAAGTTTTCCTTCCATTTCTATTTTTTGGAACAGTGTCAGGAGAATAGGTATTAATTCTTCTTTAAATGTTTGGGACAATTCCCCCGGGAAGCCGTCTGGCCCTGGGCTCTTGTTTGTTGGGAGATTTTTGATGACTGCTTCAATCTCCTTACTGGTTATGGGTCTGTTCAGGTTTTCTATTTCTTCCTGGTTCAGTTTTGGTAGTTTATATGTCTCTAGGAATGCATCCATTTCTTCCAGATTGTCAAATTTGTTGGCGTATAGTTGCCCATCATATCTTCTTATAATTGTTTGTATTTCTTTGGTGTTGGTTGTGACCTCTCCTCCTTCATTCATGATTTTATTTGTTTGGGGCCTTTCTCTCAGTCTTCCAATTTAAATGTTAATCCCTTCTTTAAAAATACCTTCACAGTGACATCCAGACTGGTCTTTGACCGAATACCTGTTTACTGTTACCTAGTCAAAATAATGCATAAAAATAACCATCACAGAATGTCAGTGTCAATTCATGTGCCAGTAGAGCTTACTTTCTTATTATAGAAATAAAAATCACAGGTAAATAGAAGTTCTGATATGGGCTTCCTATACTGCCAGATGATTTTTTAATTTTCTCTACTTTTAGGAGCACTGTAGTGGGTGTCCTTTACAAATAACCTTAAGGGACACCTGGGTGGCTCAGTGGTTAAGCGTCTGCCTTCAGCTCAGGTCATGATCCCACGGTTCTGGGATTAAGCCCTCCATCGCATGGGGCTGCCTGCTCAGCGGGAGGCCTGCTTCTCCCTCTCCCACTCCCCTTGCTTGTGTTCCCTGTCTCTCTCTGTCAAATTAATAAATAAAATCTTTAAAAAAAATAAAATAAATAACCTTAATTGTTAACACTCACAGAAAATACTTATGAATGTTTCATTAAGTATATGAGCTTTCAGAAGTAAATCTCTGACATATAATAAAGCCTCATTAATTTGAAATTCATGATTATTAATATGTCATGAAAAATTCATCTTTGCTGTAACTGGGATTTTTAAACAAACTAAGTATTACAGTTGGGATATTTAAACACACTTAAGAATGGGAACTTCAGACTTTAAGAAAAGTCATTATAGACATTTAAAATACATTCTTTAGTGATTTCACCATCTCAAAATTAGTTACCTTTCATTTGCATATATAGTTTTACATTGGTGCTTTCAAAGTGTGTGTGTGTGTGTGTGTGTGTGTGTATTCTGTTTTCACTGGCTAAGAAAACATAGGTGTCTGCTTTGGTCTTTGTATTTAATAGCTGTATTTTAATTCATCAAATTCATGATTGATATGTTCTGTCATGTCCTTAAAACTTATAGTGATAATAATAGTACAAGTTGAAAGATACGAATATTTCAGTGTTCTTGCTAAATATTTCCATTTTGTTCTACAAAAAGTTAATAAAAGGTTGCTACAAGTAATATTCAGGTTGTGCACTATAAAACACATCACATCCCAAGAGGGAGTCATTCTCATGGTTGGCATATACACTAAATTGAGAGTGGATGGTGTGGTAACCTCCTGTCTTATCTTTACAAAAGAGAACACTGACATTTATAAAATACATATATAAATACACACACACATATGCATATATATAATATATATATAAGTGCGTATATATATATTATATATATAAATACACACATTGCCTTTTTTATCCCATCCATACCAGGCATCCCAGGGGTTACCACTCTCTCCTGCTTGCTCTCTGGAGGCCCAGTGTTTGCTCACCTACCACAGTGACACTGACAAGCTCATTTCATGAAGGTGCAATAGAGGTTATAAAGGATCACTAAAAGTGTGTGTACTTCACGGTCTGGGGTTTGTTTGCATATATTTGCACAGCCTGGTTGCTTCTCTTTGGCTCTGGAAAGTCTCTCTGGGCAGAACCAGGATGGGCTGCAGTATTCAGTTGTTTAATTTGTGCAGTAATATACTATCTCAATTTTTTTTTTTTAATTTTAAGGAAGGTTACTTTTTCTGTAAATCAAAAAGACACCATATGAGCACAACTCAGGAATTTTATCATTTTTCATTGTCATTAGTGTGACAATCATGTATGTAAACTTCACTTTGACCTCAGTAAGTACAAATTATTTTTATAATTTTTGCAGTCTGCAACTTTAGATGTATATTTGTATTTGTTTTTTTTTATTGCTAATGTGGGTTAATATTATTGGGTTTTAATTCCTTTTAGCATTTCCCTCATTCCTTTACATCATTTTCCCATTTATATCTAAATATGCCTACTCATAAGAACTTCACTGATGAATAGGAGCCATTGTTATATGCTTACAGTGATCACCATGATGGCAGCTTAAAGAACGTTGTCTTTAAGAGCAAGAATCTTGTCATTCCTCTGAAAGCATGGCTGAGATCTTTTCTAACCCTCTCTGATCTCTGTATATGGAGTTTCTGGTTTATCTGTTCAGTTTTTTTCAGTTTTTTTGCCTAGAAACTATGTCTCCATGCCACTCTCTTGTCTCCAATTTTCCTGTCTTTTCCTGTCTCCAGTCTCAAAAGTTACCCAGAAAAGTTCTATAAAATAGGTAATAATTGAAAGGGTAGTAATTGAAAAGGGAGTTTGTCAGCAAAATAAATTTGGGAAAACATTGAACTACAAAAATTAAATTGAATTTCTTTATTATAGAGTTATTATATACTTAAGTGCCTATAGTTCTTTAAAAAGAGAATACATTTCCTACACTCACTAATACATTGACAGAGGTGCATCCTTTAAGACTGTTTCAGGAAATCTGCTTGGGTAGCCAACAACACTTGTCTTCTCTTCCCTTGTTAAAGCTGACTTCCTCTACTTAATGCAGATTATTTAGTTTATAAGCAACCATTACTTACCACACTTAATCTCCCTCCAATATATTCTTTGTGCTAAGTGATAAGAATGTGTTATAAAAAATGATAATCTTGATCAGAGTTAGAAGTTGTCTGTCTATTCTACCTATTTTTCTGCTGTTTCTTGAAGAAATGATTGAGACAAGGACAGTTAGAATTAATGGTTCTTATGTGATCTACACTATCTAGTAATTTTTACCTGCTTACTTGTCATCTATACGCTCTAAAAGTTGGTTTTAGAAAACTTTCTCATGTATATTTGACTCATGGATTCAATAAGTGATAATGCTATTTATACATATACTCTAAAAATGTGTTTTGTCTTGGGTTTTTCCCTCAAAAAGATATGAGATAGAAACCCAGTTTTCCCTTTCCCCTACTTCAAACCAGCAGGGTTGTTAGTAAGGTCTAGAGCATTGATTTTGACCATTTTAACCATAAAAACTTTTTTTTTTTTTTTTGAAGAAACAGTTTATGGGCTGGTCAAAGGGTGTAGAAGTTGTAGCCTCTCAGTATCTCTTATGTCTGCCTTTGTTGGCCCTTGATTGGGCTCTAGAAAATATCTACAGCTCTGTAGAAAGCACTTTGAAAAAACTACTAAACTATACACTTGGGTAAATATTACCAGCTTCTCTTACGAAATGAGTGAAAAATTATACATAGAGAATACTTCTCCCTCTTAATATATCCTGAGACATTTAAGATGCTGTTGTTGACACTGGCAGCATGCCAGAGAGAAAATTATAGGAAATTAAATCCTGTATTTCCTTACTAAAGTATTTAACCATGCAGGGTGGGAATTGAGGGGAAAAGAGTAAAGAAATACGATCTTATACTATAACTTGTTGAAAAAGAGAACAAAGACAATATTGAATAAAAAACAATGTGGGAAATTTAAGTAGGTTATTTGAACAGGCTATACATTTCTGCATATAAGGGTTCTTCTTAATTTTAAATTTAAAAAATTTTAAAAATGTTTTCTAATAATGAAATTTTAAGACTCTCTGTATAAGAGTCCCTATATAAGTTTTTATAAAGAAACCAAAAAATGAAAATTTACTGAGGAATTGAACATTTCAAAGAGGCATTAGGATGTAAAAGAAGCATATGGGCGCCTGGGTGGCTTAGTTGGTTAAGTGACTGCCTTTGGATCAGGTCATGGTTTGGGGTCCTGGGATTGAGTCCTGTGTTGGGCTCCCTGCTTCTCCCTCTTCCATTCTCCCTGCTTGTGCAATCTCTCTCCCTGTCAAATAAATAAATAATCTTTAAAAAAAAAAAAAAAGATGTGAAAGAAACATAAAAGATAAATTTTTTAATCAAAAATTTTTTAAGATTTTATTTTTTAATTTATTAGAGTATAAGCAAGTCAGGGGAAGAACAGAGGGAAAGGGAGAGAGAATCTGAAGCTGACTCCACGTTCAGCATGGAGCCCAACATGGGGCTCCATCCCACAACCACAATATCACGACCTAGGCTGAAACCAAGAGTCAGATACTTAACCAACTGAGCCACCCCGGTGCCCTGCCAAATTTTGTTTTCTAATCAGCATGTTTTATCACCTGACAGAATGTAAATGAGGAGAGGTAATATAGATATGCTGAAAATAGAAACCAATCTAACAGTATTTTCCTTTTTGAAAAAGTCCTTCAGGAAGTCATTTGCTTCCTAATAACCTCTTGACCTGTTTTCTAGTAAGAAAAAGCTAATTTTCCACAAATTTGCGTTACCATCAGTAATAAATGCAGCAGATTTTTTAGTTGTGTTTCTCAAGGTATGGTAATAGATATTTTTTTAATAGCTCAAATCTTTCCACAGTCACATTTTGCATGTGGAAAAAATAGCTTTATATAGAGTACATTTAGAAAACATGTGTCCAAATACCCCAGAATACTATCCAGAGAACATATGCCTATTTCTAAAGTACTGCCATATACCACAAAATTTATTAAGACTGTTTAATATGTTATCATACCTATTCCACATTCCTTTTGAACATTCTTAATTTTGGTCAGTTGTCTATTGTGGTTGAATTTGGTGTTAATTTTGTAGTGATGTTTCAGAAAATTATATGGCTTTGATGGGTCATAGATTGCTATGGGAAGAGTATGGAAAGTGTAACCTGGGAAAAGCCATCTGAGAGTAATTAGGTGTCTTGGAAGGGAATTTAAGGAGCTCATCCTAACAGTGCTAAACATGAATTCAGAGATGGAATCACAAATACTAATATTTATAATTAATTTGATGGGGCTGCTTAATATTTCTAGTTTGTATCTTGGCTATATGTCAATACTAAGTACTATAAACTGAAGTAAGAACTAATTATACTTTAATAATATCCAGAGATACAGGACTATGTCCACTTTAGTCAGTCATCAGAGTCCAGAAAATTTTTTGTAGGCAACTGAGGCAGCTTTCTGAAAGGGAGGAAGACAGAAAAGTTTCTGCTTAGTGACTCCTCCATTCTCATGAAGACCACCTGTACTTATTAAAATTGAATTCCACCAGATACCTTTTAATATTTAAAGAAAATCCTTATTTTGCTTAAGCTAGTTTAGTGGTTTTCTGTTCTTGCTGCTAAACTATAGCAGATCAAGACAGTGATTCTGTAAACCCTTGTCTTCATCCTCACTACCTATACGTAGAAGTTCAGGATGATGCAAGTAGGAATCTGTGAACCATTCTGAATTATATCAAAATGTGATTTGTGTGTCGTATGTGCATTGTTTCTAACAGGTAGAACAAATGAAAAAGTGTAAAGAAAGATAATAGATATAAATCAACATATGTCAGTAAATCACATCAGAATCTAGGTGGCTCAGTCTTTCAAGCATCTGACTCTTGGTTTCGGCTCAGATCGTGATCTCAGGGTCATGAGATCAAGACCCTAGTTGTGGTCTGCCCTTTCATAGAAGTCTGCTTGTTCCTCTCCCTCCCCCCTGCCGCCCCCTCTGTGCGTGTACACTCTCTCTCTCTCAAATAAATACATAAAACTTATTTATGTATTTATTTGGGAGAGAGTGTATATCAGGCTCCATGATCAGTGCAGAGTCTGCTTGAGTGTCTCTCTCCCTCTGCCCCTCCCCCTCATGTGTACATTCTCTCATTCCCTGTGGTATAGATGCGTGTTAAACACTTGATAGACATACTACACAGATCATACTGTGTTCTCATTGTAAGAGGGCACGTGTTATTTTGTTCCATTCTCAGTGATATTAAATTCAATCATTTGACTAAAGTGGTGTCTACCAGATTTCTTCACTATAAGGGTTTTGTTTTTTAAAGATTTTATTCATTTATTTGACAGAGAAAGAAAGCAAGAGAGGGGACACAAACAGGGGGTGTGGGAGAGGGAGAAGAAACAGGCTTTCCCACTGAGCAGAGAGCCCAATGTAGGGCCAGAACCCTGGGATCATGACCTGAGCAAAAAGTGCCCAACCATCTGAGCCACTCAGGCACCCGTTTGATAAATTTTCATAAAACATTTTATAAAAGTTACATGTATGGGTGAAATGAATATTACTTTGCAATTTTGAGGTGCACTTTCTATTTTTAGCCATTAGGGCAAGTTTGTTAATCATGTTGTTCAAATGTTCTTCACTGCTTTTTAATGCGTGGTCTCTCAGTTCTTGAGAAGGTATTAAAAGTCATCCATTTGTGGCCACCTGGGTGGCTCAGTGGGTTGAGCCTCCGCCTTCGGTTCTGGTCATGGTCTCAGGGTCCTGGGATTGGGCCCACATCAGGCTCTCTGCTCAGCGGGAAGCCTGCTTCCTCCTCTCTCTGTCTGCCTACTTGGGATTTCTTGCTCTGTCAAATAAATGAATAAATAATTCTTTAAAGAAGAAAAAAGTCATCCATTTGTTTTTAAGAAAGCAGAAAAGAAAGACCTCTATAAATTGATTGGAAAGGAATTTTTTTTCATTTTTGCAAAAAAAAAAAAAAAACCCTCAGGATGGAAAATTAGAATAAAACCTCAGAGGATTTTGAAATGAGGTGGAGGATTTTAAGGAAGGGATGGGACATCTAAGTATACCTTCCTTTGTATCCCTGCTTTGTAGTTCAGACCTTTTAAAGTCCATAATGTTTTACATATTCAAAAAATAAAATTAAATAACAGGGATAATTAAAAACACAGAACAAAAAGAAGAGAAAGTAAGGAACCTAGTATGTATCAAGTAACAGAGAGGAAAAAAATTCAGTAGCTTCTGAATATAGCATTCTGACTATAATAATCTTAACAGGTAATATTTTATAAGGACAAGAGAAATGCAAAGAAATCCTGAATTTTACTTAGTATGTTGCTGTACTACTGCCTGGTAGAGGCAAAAGGAAAGTTTTCTGTACAGAAGAGTGAGAACCAATGAATATTTAAGCTAATAAGATTTTGAAAAATTACCATTTTCTAACAACTACAATAAAACAAACTTGATAATAAGCAAAATCTTTAATGGATGCTAAAGCCACTGGTGAAAATTACCAAGGAACAGGAAATTCACTCAGTGTTCACGCATAACCCCACAGTATACAGAAACCTTTATATTGGGGGTGCCTGGGTGGCTCAGTGGTTAAGTGTCTGCCTTAGGCTTGGGTCCTGATCCCAAGGTCCTGGACTTGAGCCCCGTGCTGGGCCCCCTGCTCAGCAGGGAGCCCACTTCTCCATCTCCCTCTGCTGTTCCCCCTGCTTGTGCTATTTCATTCTCTGTCAAAGAAATAAAATCTTAAAAAAAAAAAAGTATAAAACAAATGTGAATCAAATGAGTATATTCACTAATTTTTTTTTAATTCAAATAGTTGACACACAATGTTAACATTAGTTTCAGGTGGACAGCATAGTGATTTGACAACTCCATACTTTAGGCTATGCTCACAATAAGTATGCTTCCCAGCTATCACCATACAATGCTAGCACAATACTTACTGTTGACTATATATTCCCTATGCTATGCATTTTATCTCTGTGACTTACTCTATAAATGGAAGGCTGTATCTCCCACTGCCACTTCACCCATTTTATGCACCTCCCCTTCTCTGGCAACCGTCATTTTTCTGTGTTTTTGGGTCTGTTTCTGGTTTTTGTTTGTTGATTCATTTGCTCTTTAGATCCCATGTGTAAATGAAATTGTGAAATTTTTCCTCCTCTTTCTGACTTATTTTACTTAGCCTAATATCCTCTAGGTCTATCCATGTTGTTGAATTTGGCAAGATTTCTTTTTTAGAGCTAATACTCCATTGTGTGTATGTGTGTGTACACATGCACACATACATATATACTATTGTATGTATTATATATGTATTCATTGTATGTGTGTATACATACACATATATATGTATATGTGTGTATAAATATATAATCAGTCACATCTTTATCCATTCATCTGCCAAATAGACACTAGGAGTTGCTTTCATATCATGGCTATTTTAAATAACGCTGAAATAAACATAGGGATGCACATATTTTTTCAAATAAATATTTTCATTTTCTTTGAGTAAATGCCCAGCAGTGGAATTACTGGGTCATACAATATTTCTATTTTTAATATTTTAAGGAGTTTCCATACTGTTTTCGCAGTGGCTAACCCAGTTTCCATTCCCACCAGCAGTTCATAAGGATTCCTTTTTCTCCACGTCATTGCCAACACTTGTCATTTCTTGTCTTTTTTATTCTAGCCATTTTGGCAAATGTAAGTTAATAGCTCACTGTGGTTTTGATTTGCATTTCCTGAATTAGTGATGTTGAACTTGTTTTATGTATCTGTATGGCCATCTATGTGTCATCTTTGGAAAAATGTCTATTCAGTTTCTCTGACCATTTTTTAATTGTATTATTTGGGTTTTTGGTATTGAGATGTATGCCTGAGGAAACAGATAAAGAAAAATGTCGCTAGGACCCATGTCAAAGAGATTACAGCCCATGTTTTCTTTTAGAAATTTTATGGTTTTATGTCTCACATTAGGTCTTTAATCAATTTTGAATTTCTTTGTGTGTATGGTGTAAGAAAGTTGAGTCCTTTTTTTTTTTTCTTAATTTATTTTGTCAGTGTTCCAAGATTCATTGTTTATTCACCATACCCAGTGCTCCATGCAATAGGTGTCCTCCTCAATACCCACCACCAGGCCCTCCCAACCCCCACCCCCACCCCCAAACCCTCAGTTTGTTTCTCAGAGTCCACAGTCTCTCATGGTTCATCTCCCCCTCCAATTTCCCCCAACTCACTTAGCCTCTCCTTCACCCAACGTACTCTGTGTTATTCCTTACGCTCCACAAGTAAGTGAAACCATATGATAATTGACTCTCTCTGCTGGACTAATTTCACTCAGCATAATTTTCTCCAGTCCCATCCATGTTGATTAAAAAGTTGGGTATTCATCCTTTCTGATGGATAATACTCCATTATATATGGACCATATCTTCTTTTTGCATATAGCTGTCTGGTGTTCCCATTTATTGAAGAGATGGTCTTTTTTCCATTGTATAATTTTTGCCTTGTCGTAGATTAATTGACCATTTCGGCTTGCGTTGGTTTCTCAACTCTTTTCTGTTGATCTATGTGTCTGATTTTGTGCCAGTACCACACTGTTTTGTACAGCTCTGTAGTAGTATATCTTGAAATTTGGGATTGTGATACCCTCAGCTTTTTCTTCCTAAAGTTCTTCAGGGTCTTTTGTGGTTCCATACAAATATTAGTATTATTTGTTCTAGTTCTGTGAAAAAGGTTGTTGGTATTTTGACAGGGATTGCATTGAATCTGTAGATTGCTTTGGGTAGTATGGACATTTTAACAGCATTAATTCTTCCATGGGTATGGACTATCTTTCCATTAGTCTGTGTTTTCTTCATTTTCTTTCAACAATATTCAATAGTTTTCAGAGTACAGGTCTTTCCCCTCCTTGGTTAAGTTTATTCCTAGGTATTTTATACTTTTGGGTGTGATGGTAAATGGGATTATTTTCTTAATTTCTTTTTCTGCTACTTTTGTGGAAACAGCCATTTTGTATATTAATTTTGTATTATGCAACGCCACTGAATTCATTTATTCTGGTAGTTTTTTGGTGTGATCTTTAGGGCTTTTTATTCAGACTATCATGTCATCTGCAAATAATGAGAGTTTTATACATCTTTCTTACCAGTTTGGGTGCTTTTTATTTCATTTCCTTGTGTGATTGCAGTGGCTGGGATTTCCAGTACTATGGTACATAAAAGTGGTGAGAGTGGACATCCTTGTCTCCTTCCTGATCTTAAAGGAAAAGCTTTCAGTGTTTCCACCGTTGAGTATGATGTTAGCTGTGGGTTTTTCATATATGGCCTTTATTTTACTGAGGTTTTTCCCTCCAAACTGATTTTGAGAGTTTTTATCACAAACAGATGTTGCGTTTTGTCATACGCGTTTCCTCCCTCTGTTGAAATAAGATTTTCATCCTTTTTGTTGATGTGTTGTATCACATTAATTTGTAAATAATATAGCATACTTGCATCCCTGAAATAGTTCTGCTTGATCGTGGTGAATGACCCTTTTTTTAAATGAATTGTTGAAAGCGAGATTTGCTAATATTTGGTTGAGGATATTTGCATCTATGTTTATCTGTGATGTTGGCCTATAGTTTTCTATTTTGTAGTGTTTTTGTCTGGTTTTGGTATCAGGCTAATGTTGGCCTTGTACAAAGGTTTTGGGAATCTTTCTTCCTAGTCAGGTTTTTGGAATAGTTTGAAGGGTACAAGTATTAACTTTTCTTTAAATGTTGGTGGAATTCACCTGTGAGTCCATCTAGTCCTGGACTTCTGTTTATTGGTTTGGGGTTGTTTTTTTTGTTTGTTTGTTTGTTTGTTTGCTGACTGAATTTTATTACTAAAAAATCAGTGTATTCAGATTTTCTATGTTTCAGTCAGTTCTGATTGTTTATATCTAGGAATTTATTTTTTTCTAGGTTTCCCAGTTTGGGGCATATAATTTTTTATAATTTTGTCTTAAAATCTGTTATTTCTCTTTCATTTCTGATTTTATTTATTTGAATCCTCTTTTCTTGATTAAATTGATAAGCCTTTAGCCAGACTTGTTTATATTTTCAAAGAACCAGCTCTTGGTTTTATTCTTTTCCTTTGTCAGGTCTCTTCAGTTTATTTTTGATCTAATCTTTGTTATTTCCTTTCTTGTACTAACCTTGACCTTTGTTCTTTGTTCTTTTTTCTTTTTAAGTTTAAGGTTAGATTGTTTGAGCTTTTTCTTGTTTTTTTGTGATAAGCCTGTATCACTATAAATTTCCCTTTTACAACTCCAAAGATTATGTGGACCATTGTGGTTTTGTTTTCATTTTTCTCCATGTCCCTTTGATTTCTTTAGCAACTCATTGGCTGTTGAGTAGCATATTGTTTAATCTCCACTTGTCTTTTTTTCCAGTTTCTTCCTTGTGACTGATTTCTAGTTTCATACCATCGTGGTCAGAAAAGATGCACGATATGATTTTACTCTTAAATTTATTGAGACTTGTTTTGTGGAGTAACGTGATATGTCCTAGAGAATGTTTCCAGTGCTCTTGAAAAGAATGTGTATTCTGTTGTTTTTGGATGAAATGTTCTGTGTATAGCTCTTAAGTCCATCTGGTCTGATGTGTTGCTCAGTTTTCTTGTTGATTTTCTGCCTGTATAAGCTATCCATCCATTGATGTAGGTAGGTTGTTGTTAAAGTCCTACTGTTGTATTACTCTCAAGTTTCTCCATTTATGTCTTAATACTTGTTTATGTATTTAGGTGCTTCAATGTTGAATGCATAGGTATTTACAATTGTTACATCCTCTTGTTGGATTGACCCCTTTTATCAGTATGCAGTACCCTTCTTCATGTTTTATTAATCTCCATTTGGAGATCTGCTTTGTCTGATACAAGTATTGCCACCCTGACCTCTCCACCCCCATGCTTCCATTTGCGTGGAATACTTCTTTTAATCCTTTCACTTTCAGTCTGTATGTAAGTCTAAAATGAGTCTCCTTATCCATTCTGCGATCCTTTACATTTCAAGTAATTAGTTATGTCCTTATTGTCATTTTTTTTTTTTTTAAATCTCAGCCACATTTTTTTTTAAGATTTTATTTATTTATTTGATAGAGAGCGCAAGAAGGCAGAGAGAGAGGAGGGAGCAGGGAGAGCCCGATGCTGGGTTTGATCCCAGGACCCTGGGATCATGACCCGGGCCGAACGCCAAGGCTTCAACCCAGGTTGAAGCTGGGTTGAAACTGAGCCACCCAGGTGCCCCATTTTGTTTATTTTTTTCCTGTATTTTGTAGTTCTTCTCTGTTCCTCTTCTCTTGCTCTCTTCACTTGTGACTAAGACTTTCTGTAGTATTATGCTTGATTTTCTTTCTCCTTATTTTTTTCTATTGTAGGTTTTGGGTTTGTGGTTACCATGAGGTTCACATAAAGCATCTTAAGTATATCAGTTTTAAGTTGATGGCCACTTAAGTTTGAACATTTTAAAAAACTTTTTACTACCCCCTCCCTGCCACATTATAATATGTCATATTTTACATTTTATTGATAATTTTCTTCTACTTATGACCTTTTCTTTTCCACTTGAAGTCCCTTTAACATTTCTTGTAAGGCTGGTTTAGTGATGATAAATTAATTACTCTAACTTTTATTTGTCTGAGAAACTCAGTCCTTCAATTCTGAATGATAATCTTGCTGGCTAGAGTATTCTGGGTAGTAGGTTTTTTTCCTTTCAGTTTTTTAAAATATATCATGCTACTGTCTTCCCTGTCTTGCAGAGTTTCTCCTGAAAAATCAGTTGATTGCCTTATGGGATTTCCCTTGTATGTGACTTTTTACTTCTTTCTTGCTCCTTTTCTCGATCTCCAGCCTTTAACATTTTAATTACTATGTGTCACAGTATGGACCTCCTTTAAGTAACCAGCAGTGAAGCATGGTATTTTTAAAAGTAACATTTATTGGGGCACCTGGGTGGCTCAGTGGGTTAAAGCCTCTGCCTTCTGCTCGGGTCATGATCTCAGGGTCCTGGGATTAAGCCCTGCCTCAGGCTCTCTGCTCAGCAGGGAGCCTGCTCCCTCGCGCCCCCCTACTTGTGATCTCTGTCAAATGAATAAATAAAATCTTAAAAAAAAGTAACATTTATCCATAAGGGAAAAATGGTAATACCATCAAAAAATGAGATACCAAGAAATACAAATCCAACAAAAGATATGGACAAAAGATATGGGAGACAATTTAAAAAAACTAAACAGAGGGAGAACTATGACATGTCCATGAATTAAAAGATTCTCAGTATGGTAAAGCTGTGAATTCTCCCAAAATGATCTTTACACTTAGTGTCCTTCTCAAAAATCCCAGTGGGATATAGTGTATGCAGTTACTACTATACAGTAATTAATGTTAATTAACTGGAGAAGTGCAGATGACTCTTACAAACAATATGAAATGAAAAAAGAATGTCACAGAAGCAAAATACAGTATAAAGCTGTATTGTTTAGGGGTGCCTGGGTGACTCAGTTGGTTAAGCATCTGCCTTCGACTCAGGTCATGATCCCAGGGTCCTGGGATTGAGCCAAATGTCAGGCTCCTGACTTAGTGGGAAGCCTGTTTCTCCATCTCCCTCTGCTCCTCCCCTTGCTTATGCTGTCTCACTCTCTCGCAAATAAATAAAATCTTAAAAAAAATTTTTAAAACTCTCTCTTCCTCTCCCTTTGTACATCCCCACTGCCCACTCTCACACTCTATTTCAAAAAAACAAAAACTGTATTGCTTAGGCATGTGGTCATAGGTCGTAAGACTATAAAAGGAAATGCAGAGAATGATTACCATGAAAATCAGGATAGTGGCTGCATTTACACAGAGGGATGAAGGATGTCATCAAAGAGGGTTATGCTTTCAGAGTGTGGGCAGTG
The DNA here is from genome assembly GCF_010015895.1 of Lontra canadensis. Classification (NCBI taxonomy): domain Eukaryota; kingdom Metazoa; phylum Chordata; class Mammalia; order Carnivora; family Mustelidae; genus Lontra; species Lontra canadensis. Next base: position 29,234,993 of record NW_022630996.1, read on the forward strand.
TTTCATTTCTTGACCTGGATGGTAATTACTTGGATGTCACTTTGTGATTATTCTTTAAACTGTAAATATGTTTGATGAAAATAAAAAATTAAGGAGCTAGATTAAAGAATTTGAAATGGATTTAGGTACATACTGAGAATAAATCCATTATACTGTTATTGGTGGTTGTATCATAATGTTGAATTAACTTGAATGATTTAGAATACTCCATCCAGATAGAAAATTTAATTTACAAGAACTTTTTAAGAGACTGCCAGGAATTTGCTAGCCAGTTTACCAGAATCTACTAGCATATAATTTAATATGAGGCAAATTCTGCTCTTACTATGTTCAGGAATATCATTACTGGATTAACCACAAAAAAAATTCCATCTGTAACATTAACAGCTAACATTATTTACCACTTTTGAGCACTTGCCATATAGCAAATACTGGTGAAGCATTATAAATGCATTATCTATTTAATCCTGGAAACAACGCATAACTGTGGGCACCATAACGGTCCCCATTTTACACACAGGTAAAGGGCAGAATCAGGTTTTGATCCTTATGTCTTGTTCTTAGTCCCTGTAATCCTTACTTGAGGCTAGGGTATCTAAGAGTGTATATGTTATTATTGTTACAGATATTCATTTATTCTAACTGGTTATGATTTGGGTATTCAAATTTGTGTTCAGCAGCAGATGTCAGCTAAATGACAAGCATTTCTATGGCCCCTATCTACTGGATCTTTTGCTCTGTTTAGCAGCTTGAACCCTGTGCCACATAGGTTTGCTGGTGTCTTTCTGCCTTGGAGCCTAGTATATTGTGATATATCAAGTATCACCAAACTTAATTCAACTTTCCATATCTTTTTTTGTTATATGCATCACCCAAACTACATATTAAGCTGCTTTCTTGGGCTGCAGTACTGGAAATTACCTCTTGGAGCAGCTCTTTTCACTCCCTTTCAAGAATGGACATTAATCTAGAAGGCATTATCAGAGGTATTGAGTCTTCTTATGGATAGGGAAAATGATAGCCCTCTCTATCCTGCCATATACTCTATCAGATGAGTCCTATTCATTTATAATCAAATGGTGATGGTAGTCATTTCTATAAAATGTTAGGCATTATGCTCTTATAAAAATATAACCCTTACTTATTGCCAACTTTGTTATTTTGACTTAGAGTGAGTTTTTCAGGAGCTTAAACTTCTGTCTGTAGTTTTAACATCTCCCAGTGGATCCAAAGGAAACTGATAACCAAGGTATAAGGAAGAGAAGCTGGACTGGTTCTCTCTGCCCTTTATACAAGATTCATGTTTTCTTTCCTTTGTTTTTTTAAAGGAAATTATCAAAGGAAATATGTCTGAAGTTTAATTTTATTATTGCTTTACTATCTGAAAACTAGGACTACAGGCTTGGGTCCAATAAAATCCAGTTTCCTTTATCCTTACTTGCTGCTACATAAATTGATGGTGGTTATAGATGACCAACTTTATACAATAGTAGAAAAAGAAGATATATAAAACCAGAAATGACTATTTTTGGCCATGAGGAAAGCTCTTGCACATATATAAAAATTTTTCACAAGTTTAAAAATACTATTTATAATGTTCTTTTGGTTCCTTTAAAGTTTCTGAGACAAAGTGAAGTCCAAGGACATTGTTAAATTGACTAATGAGATTTGATTTGTGTATGCATTCTTTTATCTACAAGGACAGTTTTCCAAGTGTGGTCTTGGGATTTGAGACCCTTCCAGGATCTCTGTGGGTGAAAAATTATTTTAATAATATTGAGATGTCATTTGTCTCTATTACTCTTTCTCTCATGAGTGTAGAGTCTTCCAACCCACATGGCATGTGATGTTACAACAACCTATACACAAAGCCCTTATGAGAATTCTTGCCCTCTATTAAAGCAGACATTAAAGACATTTGAAAAAATAAAACAATGCCTCACTTTTTATTATCTAGCTAATGTAGATTTTTCATATTAAGAGTATAATTTACATTTTTTAAAAAGCCTATTGCAGCATGTTAAATAAATGAATTAATGTTTTTTCACTATTCAGTTTTAATTTCAGATATGGTATTATTGGTAACCTACAACCCACATGTATGAAAGGTCTTTAGGGCCCTCAGTAATTTTTAAATGTCTAAAGGGATCTTGAGACCAAAAATTTAGCCAACGATTTATATGATCTTTTTCTCAAATACTTGAACTTTTCCTTTGTTTTATCCTATAAAAGGTGAACTGAAAATCATCTATTTTTAGGTTGCTACAGACCTCAGGAAAGATCAGATTACTTGATGTTGGCAGCTGCTTTAACCCATTTCTGAAGTTTGAAGAATTTCTAACTGTTGGCATAGACATTGTACCTGCTGTAGAGGTATGCATAGTTCTGTTTTGTTTTGAAGATCTTACCAAGGAAAAACATTGTCTTTACAGTCCTAAAAGAGCAATTGTGTTTTCTATGAAAAAGTTGGTAAGAAATTTCTGTTCAGAAGCAAATAAATATTCCATGAACATTTTTGAGCATTTAGTTAACAAATATGGTACTGGTCAAATAATACTGATTTTTATTTGTTTCCTGTTAATCTATTGTTGTAATCAGAGACTTTAGTAGATTGCAGTGATTTCCAGATAGCTTTAAGATTTGGGCTTTTTGTTTGTTTGAGGTATCTTTTTCTGAAGTGTACTGTGATGTAGAGCCATTAAGGAATAATATCAAGAGCAGGGGCTTTTGATACAGTTAAAACTTTATGAAATCCCAGCTATTTGTACTTAGTAGATGAAACTACTTAAATGTTTCCTCTGCTTTTAAAATTAGATTATTTTTCTTAATGACAAATTCATATTTGCCATTTAGTTTTCATAAAGCATTAGGCACCAAAATTTTTTATAAACTGCATTTTTAATGTTAAAAAGAGAATGTGTTACAGTGTAAATTTTTCACCCTGCTGCTATATTCCTAGCACTGAGAAGAGTGCCTAGTACATACTCATTAACGACATCATGAATAAAAGAATAGAATCTTATTTCAACCTGGGGTTGTAACTCTGAAGCAGTTTTCTTATCTCTGTGATGGGGTTAATAATGGACTGTTTCATAGGACAGTTGTAATGTCTAGTTAAGAAGTAATTAAAATAGTACAGTGTCTGTTACATAGAGAGTGTTAAAGAAATGTTTACCATTATTATTGAAAAGTTCCAGAGTTTGAACTTTCATATGAATCCTTTGAATTTTGATGAAAAAATGCTAACAAACCATTACCATTATCTCTACTTCTGAAAGGTGGACAGATGTTTGCTTTATGGTAAAATAGCTGTTTTTAGCTGGTCACTGCAAAGAATTCCTGAGCCTTCAGGACCTATACTTTAAAATGCATTTGGCTTTGTACATGGATTTTATTCCTTCCTCAAGAAACACGTTAGAGATATCCTTTAGGGACTGCTGAAATGTGATAACCATTTGATCTAAACTTTGGGCTCAAATAAATACTAAACTTGTTTATATAGAGAGCCATGAACTTTAAAGTAATTGGGAAAGGCAAAAGAACTGCTATATATAAGTTCAGTAATAGAATCAGATTTCACTTCCAGGCAAAATGGAGTAACAAGGATCAGATTGTTCTTTCCCCCCTGCCTAAAGCAACAGAAAGTGGACAAAATATAAGTAATTTACAAGACATTGAATATCAGGTGATAAAGAACAATGATCACTGAAAACAAGTGAGTTGAGCCCTACTCTTGCACCAGCATTTGCCCTTCAGAGAGTTTCTAGGGTATGACACAGAGAGGGAATCCAAGGCATAGCCCAACTGATTGTGAGCTGAGAGCACTAAACATAGGTGGCTAGGGTCCAGAGAACACAGTACCAGTTATGTGATAGCTGCACAGAGGGAGAACTCTGGAGTTTGGAGGGCAAAGATGAGGACTCAGCTGAGTACTGGTCACTACATTACATGTGTGAGAAAACTACACAAGACTCAACTCCACTCGAAAGGAGTGGAGGTTATAGTGCCTGGCACTCAACATAGGATGAAAATAGTACCTATTCCCATCAGGCATACTGGAAACCTAAACAATCACAGTGCCTTAAGTAGAGTATACAGAAGAGTCTTACCTGAGTACTGGAAAATATTTAGCCTTAAACTAAACCATGGTCCAGTCCCACCAAAACAAATCTCAGAAGACCCAAAAAGATCAGTGTCTCCAGGTAACTTAACTACATCCCAGAGCAAAGCTCAAGAATATTCATAGCAATACAATGCCATCCAGTGCCCAAAAAGGTAAAAATCCACGTTAGACATCCAATAAGAAATAACAGGCTATGATCAACAAAGACCAACCCTGAACTGACACAGATGTTAAAATTAGGAAACAAGGACATTAAAATAGGCACAGGATGACTGTATTCTGTATGTACAAAAAGTTTAGAGACATAGAACATACTTAAAAATACCAAATCTAACTTCCAGAGACTTCATACTACCATGTAGGACATGAAGTACATACTAGAAGGAATTAAGGCATGTTAGATATTGCAGAAGAAAAATTAAATTGAAGACATGACAATAGAAACCATCCAAAATTAAATACAAAAAGAATTTAAGCTGGAAGAACATCAGTGAGCAATGAGATAATATCAAGTGGCCAAATACAGGTATAACTGTAGTCCCTCCCACAAGGCAGGGAGATTAAAGAAATAATGGCCTAAAATTTTCCAGACTTGATAAAAAGCTATAAATATACAAATCCAAGAAGCTCAACAAACCCACAGCTCAAGAAACTAGATTACACCAAGGCACATGGTAATCAACCCCCCCCAACACATAACACAAAATCAAAACACAGTGATAAAGAGAAATTCTTAAAAGCAACCAGATTTTTTTTTTTTTTTTAAAGATTTTATTTATTTATTTGACAGAGAGAGATCACAAGTAAGCAGAGAGGCAGGCAGAGAGAGAGGGGGGAAGCAGGCTCCCCGCTGAGCAGAGAGCCCGATATGGGACTCGATCCCAGGACCCTGAGATCATGACCCGAGCCGAAGGCAGAGGCCCAACCCACTGAGCCACCCAGGCGCCCCGCAACCAGATTTTTTTAAAGGGCATGTTGAAATAGTGAAGGATAATAATTTGTCACCAAGCAAAAATATCTTTCAAAAATAAAAACAAAATATTTTTCATGCATTCAAAAGCTTTAGGGATTCAACATCAGCCAGTTTACATTTCAAGAAATGTTAAGGAAGAAGTGCTTCAACCAAGTGCAAATATAGATCTACACAAAATGATGAAGAATACAGGAAGTGATAAGTACAAAGTTGTTAGAAATGCAGTTTTTTAAATTAAACTCTCTGAAAGACACCGGACCGTTATTATGGGTTGAATTCTGTCCTGTTCCTCCTTGAAAAGATATGTGGAGTCCTAACTTTCAGTGTGTTACTTTATTTGGAGATATGGTCTTTACAGAGATAATCAAGTAAAAATGAGGTTAGTAGGTGGGGTGGGGCCTAATTCAGTATGATTGTAATGTTATAAAAAGAAATTCTGGCTTAGAAACACCCATACAGGGAAAAATGTCATGTGAAGGCAGAGGGATGATAGTTCTAGTAAGCCAAAGAACACGAAGCTTGCCAACAACCAGTAGTTAGAATAAAGGCATGAACAGATTTTCCTTCACAGCCCTCAAAATGACCAACCCTGTAGACACCTTGATCTCAGACTTTTAGCCTTTAGAACTGTGACAAAATACATTTCTGTTTAAGCCATCCAGTTTACAGTATTGTGTTACAGCGGTCTTTGCAAACTAATACATCCATTTAAACAAGAATAATATGGAGGGTGGTTTATAAGTTTAAAAAAAAAAAAGTCTGACAATAATAGCACAAAGGATGAAATTAGAGAAGGAAAATATACTATTTTTAGGTTTTTATATTAAAGTGGTGAAATACTTGAAGGTAGATTATTAAAGATACACACATTAAATCCTAAAGCAATCACTGAAATAACAAAAGAGTTAAAGCTAATAAGCCAATGGGGTGATAAGATAAAATCATAAATTTATTTAATTCAAAAGATGGAAGAAAGAGATCAAAGGCTATAATGAAGAGGGGACAAAGTAAAAAAGAATTACAGATCTAAACCTTAGTGTATCAATAATTACATTAAATAGGCTGCAAACTTGATCTCCTGGCTGTGGCCAAGGGAGCATGTATTCCTTCTGTGGCACTGTAATAGTCAGTGTCTCCAAAAAGGAGCTCATACCCCCTGTCTGGCATTTCAGTTTTTGCAACTGCTGCCAGGGTATATCTTTGCATCCCTGGCTCTGTTGGCCAGTAAGTCTTACACTTATGGGTCCCACAGAACTGTAATCAGTGAAGAAAATTCCTTAATTTTCTTAGGGCACAGCAGGAGGCATCAGACCAAGGAGCTCTGTCTTACAGTGAAGGAAAATTATTAGGTAATCATCACAACTACAGCCTGAATGGCAGACTTCTAATTAAACACATATCTTGGGGCTGACTCTAATCCTTTCCAGAGATTTTTATGGGTGGGCCTTATCTTTGAGCTCACTCTCTGCTGTGCTCCCAAATGCCAGTGTCTCCTGGAGGGGAGCTGTATATGCATCTGGTGCCCTAGTTTGTGTAGATGCCTTCAGGGATCACCCCTTTCTCACCTGGCTCTCGTGGCTGGGACGGGGAGTGGAGGGCTAGCATTCTTGGATCCTGTGGGACAATGGCACTTGGAGAGATTGTTCTGAGCAGACTAGCAGGCTACCACCCTCCAGGGCACTGCACAGATAGCAGACTGAGGCACACTGCCCAGTCTTTCTGTGAAGGAGGCATCCTTGCTTGGTCTGGTTGGCTTTAGGGACCTCCTTCAGGCTTGGCACACGTTCAGTGTCATACAGATCTGCTCCCAAGGCACATAGGCTGAGGACACCATCTTGTATTTTCCATCTGCCTTGCTCCATCTCATTACTATCACCCAGGAAAGACCCTATACACTTGCCTGGAGCCCTGATTGCTTTGCCACCCAGGGGATGCCTCCAGATGGCCTGCTTCTCAGTGAAGCCTTACACTTGTTGTCCCACAGGACTGTAATATATTTACATACTTTTAAAAGCTGAAGCCTGGGGGCACCTGGGTGGCTCAGTGGGTTAAGCCGCTGCCTTCGGCTCAGGTCATGATCTCAGAGTCCTGGGATCGAGCCCCGCATCGGGCTCTCTGCTCGGCAGGGAGCCTGCTTCCTCCTCTCTCTCTGCCTGCCTCTCTGCCTGCTTGTGATCTCTCTCTGTCAAATAAATAAATAAAATCTTTAAAAAAAAAAAAAAAAAAAAAAAGCTGAAGCCTGGAGGTCTGCCTTCCAGTCAGCCTGAGTCTAGGTACTGACATCATCCCCTACAAGGACACTGACAGGTCTTGGCATATCCTCAACTACTGGAAGCTATTAAAAATGTAATAGCCTGCTTGGACAAGCATAAAGGTTTGAAAGACAACCAAGAACTGAGACAGAGTTGAATAACAAGTTTCATCTCCTAGATGAGGCCACTCCTTCAAAACTGGAAGAGGCTTTGATGTCATCTGCTATATAGAAACCAACACAGAGAGTCAAAATGAAGAGAGGAATATGTTCCAAATGGAAAGAAAAATAAATAAATAAAACTTCCAGGGGAAAATAATTAATGAAATAGAGGTAAGTAATTTACCTACTAAAGAATTCAAAGTAATGGTCATGAAGATACTTATAAAAGTGGAGAGAAGAATGAATTAACACAGTGAGAACTTCAACAAAGATATGGAAAAGGTACCAAGTATAAGTCACAGAGCTGAAAAATCTAACTAAATTGAAAAATACATAAGAGGCATTCAACATGAGACTAGAAACAGCAGAAGCATTAATGTGAAGACAACACAGCAGCAAAAAAAGGAATAGAAAATGGAGAAAATAGTAAAAGCAGCAAGCAAAAAAACAACTTACTGCATACAAATGAACTCCCATAAATCTCTAGGCAGATTTCTCAGCAGAAACTTTGCAGGCCAGAAGGTATACCACTTTATGTTCAAAAGGCTGAAAGAAAAGATACTGCCATCCAAGAATACTCTACCTGGCCAACTTATTCAGAAGTGAAGGAGACACTATAAAAGAAATGGAAAGATATTCCATGCTCATGAATCGGGAGAACAAATATTGTTAAAATTCTGTACTACCTAAAGCAGTCTACAGATTTAAATCAGTCCTTACCAAAATACCAATAGCATTTTTCACAGAACTAGAACAAACCTAAAATGTGTATGAAACCACAGAAGACCCCAGATAGCCAAAGCAGTCTTGAAAAATAGAAGAGGTATCACAATTCCAGATTTCCAAGTTAAAATACAAAGCTGTGGTAATCGAACAGTGGAGTACTGACATAAATATAGACACATGGATCGTTGGAATGGAATAGAAAACCTAGAAATAAACCCACAATTATATGGTCAATCTTCAACAAAGGAGGAGTTTATATAGAATAGGAAAAAGAGACTCTTCCACAAATGGTCTTGGGAAAACTGGGCAGCTACATGCAAAAGAACGAAACTGGACCACTTTCTCACACCATCCACAAAAATAAATTCAAAACAGATTCAAGATCTAAATGCAAGACCTGAAACCATAAAAACCCTAGAAAAGAGGAGGTAGTCATTTCCCTGACATGGGCCATAACAACATTTTTCTAGGTAGCTCTCCTAAGGCTGGGGGAGAAAAAAGCAAAAAATAAACTATTGAGACTACACCAAAATAAAGTTTCTGCACAGTAAAAGAAATGATCAACAAAAAGACAAGCTACTGAATGGTAGAAGATATTTGCAACTGACCTATCAAAGGGTTAGTATCCAAAATATATAAAGAACTTATACAACTCAACACCAAAACCACAAATATTCTTGTTTAAAAATGGGCAGAAGACATGAATAGAAATTTCTCCAAAGAAGACATCAGATGGCTAATAGGCACATGAAAAGATACTCAACATCACTCATCAGGGAAAGGCAAATCAAAACTACAACAAGATATCACCTCACACCTGTCAGAATGGTGAAAGTCAAGAAGAAAATAAACAAGAGTAGGCAAGGATGTGGAGAAAAAGAAACCGTCATGTAGATGGGAATGTAAACTCGTGCATTTACTGTGGAAGACATTATGAAGGTTCCTCAAAAAACTTAAAAATAGAACTGCCCTACAATTCAGCAATCACACTACTGGATATTTACCCAAAAAATACACAGCCACTAATTCAAACAGCTATATGCATCTCTGTTTATAGCAGCATTATTTATGATTAAACTATGGCAGCACACAAAGTGTCCATCAATAGATGAATGGATAAAGAATAAGTGATAGATAGATATGCAATGAAATACTCATCAAGGGGTTCCTGGGTGGCTCAGTTGGTTAAGCATCAGATACTTGATCTCAGCTCAGGTCTTGATCTTAGGGTCATGAGTTCAAGCCCCACATTGGGCTCCACACTGGGTGTGGAACCTACTTATGAGAGAGAGAGAGAGATAACCAAAGAGAGAAAGAATCTGTACACAGAAAACTATAAAATACTGATGAAATAAATTGAGGAAGACACAAAGAAATGGAAAAATGTTCCATGCTCATGGATTGGAAGAACAAATATTGTGAAAATGTCTATGCTACCTAAAGCCATCTACACATTTAATGCAATCTCTATCAAAATACCATCAATTTTTTCAAAGAAATGGAACAAATAATCCTAAAATTTATATGGAACCAGAAAAGACCCCGAATAGCCAGAGGAATGTTGAAAAGGAAAGCCAAAGTCGGTGGCATCACAATTCCAGACTTCAAGCTCTAGTACAAAGCTGTCATCATCAACACAGTATGGTACTGGCACAGAAACAGACACATAGATCAATGGAACAGAATAGAGAGCCCAGAAATAGACCCCCAACTCTATGGTCAACTAATCTTCAACAAAGCAGGGAAGAATGTCCAATGGAAAAAAGTTTCTTCCACAAATGGTGTTGGGAAAACTGGACAGCCGTGTGCAGAAAAATGAAACTGGACCATTTCCTTACACCACACACAAAAATAGACTCAAAATGGATGAAGGGCCTCCATGTGAGAAAGGAATCCATCAAAATCCTTGAGGAGAACACAGGCAGCAACCTCTTCGACCTCAGCCACAGCAACTTCTTCCTAGAAACATCACCAAAGGCAAGGGAAGCAAGGGCAAAAATGATGAACTTTTGGGACTTCATTGAGATCAAAAGCTTTTGCACAGCAAAGGAAACAGTCAACAAAACCAAAAGACAACTGACAGAATGGAAGAAGATATTCACAAATGACATTATCAGATAAAGGGCTAGTATCCAAAATCTATAAAGAACTTACCAAACTCAACACCCAAAGAACAAATAATCCAATCAAGAAATGAGCAGAGTACATGAACAGACATTTCTACAAAGAAGACATCCAGATGGCCAACAGACACATGAAAAAGTGCTCCACATCACTCGGCATCAGGGAAATACAAATCAAAACCACAATGAGATACCACCTCATACCAGTCAGAATGGCTGAAATGAACAAATCAGGAAATGACAGATGTTGGCGAGGATACAGAGAAAGGGGAACCCTCCTACACTGTTGGTGGGAATGCACCCTGGTGTGGCCACTCTAGAAAACATGGAGGTTCCTCAAAAAGTTGAAAATAGAGCTACCCTACGACCCAGTACCTAAAGATACAAATATAGTGATCTAAAGGGGTATGTGCACCTGAATGTTTATAGCAGCAATGTCCACAATAGCCAAACTATGGAAAGAAACTAGATGTCCATCAACGGATGAATGGATAAAGAAGAAGTGGTGTGTGTGTGTGTGTGTGTGTGTGTGTGTGTGTGTGTGTGTAATGGAATACTATGCAGCCATCAAAAGAAATCTTGCCATTTGCAACAACGTGGTTGGAACTCGAGGACATTATGCTAAGCAAAATAAGTCACCCAGAGAAAGACATAAAAAGAAACAAAGTCTTTCCATCTGTAACAACATGAATGAAGCTGCAGAGTATAATATAATGCAAAGTGAAATAATTTAGTCAGAGAAGACAAATACTGTTTGATCTCATACGTGAAATTTAAACAAAACAAATGAACAAATGGGAAAAAAAGGAGAGAGAGCAAACCAAGAAATAGACTCTTAACTATAGAGAAAAAGCTGATAGTTATCAAAGGGGAGGTGGGTCAACAGTCCAAGTGACAGTGGGGATTAAAGAGTGCACCTATCATGGTAAGAAAATCATTTTGGGCATAATTGAGGAAATTTGGGTATGTATTGCTTATTTAAAATCCAGCAATAAATGTCTTACACATGACTTTAAATAAAAAGGTGGGGGAGGAGGAGAGAGAGTTTCCAGACAAGCAAAAGCTAAAGGAGTTCATCGCCACTTAACAGCCATAGGAGACATGTGAAAGGAACTTCTTCAATCTGAAAATAGAAGGCACTAGTTAGTATTAAGAAAAAATAGGAAAGAATACATCTCATTGGGAAGGTTTATATATGGTAAATATAGTGAATTAATCACTTTAAAGTATGAAAATTAAAAGACAAAAGTAGCAAAAATAAGTGTGGTTATAATAGTTAAAGGACACAGATTAAAAGATATAAAATGTGATGTAAAATATCAAAAACATAAAAAAAACAAGCATAAAATATGGGGATGGATAATAATGTTAAGCATTACAGTGTGAACAGTTTAAGTTGTTATCAACTTAGAATAGAGTGTTAGAGATCTGAGTGGTTATATCTAAGCCTCATAGTGACCACAAAGCAGAAATTTATAGTAAATACACAGAAGATAAAGAGACAGGAATATAAGCATACCACTAATAAAGTCATCAAACCACTAAGGGAGAGAGCAAGAAAAAGAAAGGAACAAAGTGGAACTACAAAAACAACCAGAAAATAATTATCAAAATAGAAATAAGCATGTATCTCTCAATAATTAAATATAAATGCATTAACTTCTTCAGTAAAGAAAAAAGTTTGTTGAATGGATAAAATAAACAAGACCCATCTATAGGCTACCTGAAAGACTAAATTTAGATGTAAGGGGAAACACACAGACAATAAATGAAGGGCTGGAAAAGATGTTCTATGCAAATGAAATCCAAAGGAAAGCTGGAATCGCTATACTTTGATCAGACAACAGACTTTAAAGCAAAAACTAATAAGAGAGAAGGTTATAAAAAATGATAAATGAGTCAATCCAATGAGAAAATAAAACATTTATAAATGTGTTCAACATAAGAGCATCTATATAAGGCAAATATATATTTAGATCAAAAGGGAGAAATAGCAATACAATAATAATAAGGGACTTTAGTACTCCACTTACATCAACAGATAGCTCACTTAAGCTATCTGTTAAGTTAGCCTTAAGTAACACATTAGACCTAATGGACTTAATAGATATTTGCAGAACACTTCATTCAAAACAACAGAATTCACCTTTGCTTAAAAAGACAGATAATATGTCTTAGAAATACTTGTATTATATCATATTCAAGAGGATTAAAATCATATCAACCACCTTTTCCAACCACAGTGGTATGAAAGGAAACATTAATTACACAAAACTAGAAAATTTACACATGTGGAGATTAAAAATGCTATTAAACAACTGGTAGTTCAAAGAAGAAATCAAAAGAGAAATAAAAATAATTTGAGACCAATGAAAATAGAAATGGAACACATTAAAATTTATGGGATGCAGGAAAAGCAATTCTAGAAGTTCATAGCCATAAATGCCTACCTCAAGAAACAAGAAAAGTTTCAAACAACCTAACTGTACACCTCACAGAACTTGGTAAAGTACAAAAAAAGTCCAAAGATAGAGGGAAATGAAGATCAGAGCAGACATAAATGAAATAGAGACTAAAAAGACAAATAGAAAAGATTAGTGAAAGTAAAAGCTGGTGACTGTGATAAACAATCGTATGCTAACAAACTGGACCATCTATAAGAAATGAATAAATTCCTAGAAACATACAACTTATCAAGACTGAATTAAGATGAAATAGAACATCTGAACAGACTGGTTCCTGAAAGACCTCAATGTGAGACAGGAATCCATCAAAATCCTAGAGGACAACATAGGCAACCTCTTTGACCTTGGCTGCAGCAACTTCTTGCTACACATGTTTTCAAAGCCAAGAAACAAAAGCAAAAATGAACTATTGGTTCTTGATCAAGATAAAAATCTTACGCACAGCAAAGGAAACACTTAACAGAACCAGAAGAGAACCCACAGAATGGGAGAAGATATTTGCAAATGACATATCAGATAAAGGACTAGTATCCAAAATCTATAAAGAACTTTTCAAACTCAACACCCAAAGAACAAATAATCCAATCAAGAAATGGGCAGAAGACATGAACAGACATTTCTCCAAAGAAGACATACAGACACAATAAATACATGAAAAAATGCTCAACATCACTAGGCATCAGGGAAATACATATCAAAACTGTGGTGAGATACCACCTCATGCCAGTCAGAATGGCTAAAATTAATAAGTCAGGAAACAGATGTTGGCAAGGATGTGGAGAAAGGGGAACCTTTTTAAAATGTTGGTGGGAATGCCAACTGGTGCAGCCACTCTGGAAAACAGTATGAAGTTTCCTCAAAAAGTCAGAAATAGGGCTCCCCTACGACCCAGTAATTGCTCTTCTAGGTACTCTTCCAAAGGATACAAACATAGTGATTTGAAGTGTGTATAGCAGCAGTGGCTACAATAGCCAAACTATGAGAAGAGCCCAGATGTCCACTGACAGGTGAATGGATAAAGGAGATACGGTATAAACAATGGAATATTAGCCATCAAAAAGGATGAAATCTTGCCATTTACAATGATGTCGATGGAACTAGAGGGTATTATGCTAAGTGAAATAAGTCAGAGAAAGACAAATATATGCTTTCACTCATGTGGAATTTAAGAAATAAAACAGATGAATATGGGGAAAGAGAAGGTAAAATAAGATGAAATCAGAGAGGGAGACAAACCATAAGAGACTCTTAACTGGGAAACAAACTGAGGGTTGCTGAAAGGGATATGGTATGCAAGGATGGTTTAATATCCACAAAATCAATATAACACACTTTAGTAACAAAATAAAGGATAAAAATAATTTCATTTTGATAGATGTGGAAAAGGATTTAATAAAATACAACATAACTTATGATAAAAACTCTAAACAAAGTGGTTAGGGAGAGAACGTACCTCAACATAGTAGAAAGGCTACGTATGACCAGCCTATAACTAACATTATGTTCAACTGTGAAAAGCTTTTCAGTTTTTCTGCTAAGATCAGGAACAAGACAAGGATACCCACTCTTTCCACTTTTATTCAGTAGAGGGTAAGTACTGCCAAGGCAATTAAGCAAGAAAAGAAAAGAGGCATCCAAATTGGAAAGAAAGAAGTAAAGCTGGCACTATTTGGAGATAACATATACTATACGTAAAAATCCTAAAGATTAAAATCTGGAAACTGTTAGAATAAAGAAATCCATTAAAGTTGCAAGATAAAAAAGCAACACATTGTATTTTTATACACTAATAGTAAAATATTAAAAAAAATTAAGAAAACAATTCCATTTATAAATGTGTCAAACAGAATAAAGTACCAAGGAATAAATCTGACCAAGGAGGTGAAAGACTTGTATATTGAAAACTATAATAATAAAAGAAACTGAATATATAAATAAATGGTAAGATGATTGGTGCTTATAGATTCAAAGAATGTTGTTTAATATCATACTACCCAAACCAGTTCACAGATTCAGTGCAATCCCTATCACAATTGCAGTGTCATTTTTCACAGAAACAGAACAGTTTTAAAATTTAATTGGAATCATCAGAGACCCCCAAATAGTGAAAATGGTCTTGGGAAAGAAGAAACTGGAGGCATTACACTACCTGATTTCAAACTATATTACAAAGCTATGATGATTAAATCTCTAGGATACTGGTATTAAAATCTACACATAGAACAAATAAAAGAGAGGGCCTAGAAATAAACCCATGTATATATGGTCAATTAATTTATAACAAAGGAGCAGAGAATATACAGAGGGAAGGAGGGCAGTCTCTTCAATAAATGGTGCTGAGAAAATTGGACATCATGTGCAAAGGAATGAAATGGGACCACTACACACCAAAACTAAAAATGGATTAGGGACTTGAACATGGATTGGAAGCCATAAAACTCCTCTGAGAAAACTTGGGTGTAATCATCTTGATTATCAGTCATGGTGATATTTTAAATCTGATTACCAAAACCAAAGGCAACAAATGCAAAAATAGAAAAACGAGACTACATCAAAGTAAAAAGCTTCTACAAAGCAAACGAGTAACAGCATGAAAAGGCAACCTACAGAATGGAAGAAAGTATCTGCAAATCATTTTACTTCAGATAAGGGACTACTATCTAAAATATATTTTAAAACTCACAATTCAATAGCAAAGAATAAACTGTCGATAGATAGATTTTATTAAACAGTTAATACCTGACTTAAAATACGTATTAAAGTCAACTTACATCATGGGAACTACCTCAATGAAGTGAATATACAGTACTGCATAATTTGCTGAATGTTACAACTTCATGGAAATGATTCAGAATAAATATGCTAGTAGCGCAATAGAGTCAGGAAAAAAGCAATACTAGGCATCAAGATTGGAAAGAACCGAAACTGTCTTTATTCATATATGACATTGATCATCCATTAAATTATTCCTTGGAATCTACAGAGTAGCTACTAGAATAAATGAGTTTAGCAGGGTTGCAAGATAGGAGATCAATATACAAGAGTCAACTGGTATAGATGATATATAGATATAGATATAGATGCAAAAGAGTGGATGAATCTCAAAATAATTGTATTGTGTGGAAGAAGCCAGGCAAATCAAGAAGACCTTATTCTGTCTTACTCCATTCATATAAAATTTTATGAAATACAAACTAAATCTGGAGCGCCTGGGTGGCTCAGTGGGTTAAGCCACTGCCTTCAGCTCGGGTCATGGTCTCAGGGTCCTGGGATCGAGCCCCAAGTCGGGCTCTTTGCTCAGCGGGGAGCCTGCTTCTCTCTCTCTGGCTGCCTCTCTGCCTACTTGTGATCTTTCTCTGTTAAATAAATAAAATCTTTAAAAAAAAAATACAAACTAAATCTATAATGATAGAAATCACATGAACAATTGCCTGGTAGCCAGGAAAAACAAGAAGGGTACCAGGAAAGGATTGTAAAGGCTCAGGGAGGAACCTTTTGGAGGTGTTAGGTCTATTCATTAAATTGATTGTCGTTTCATGAATGTTTAATGACAAAACTTATCAATAAGTACCCTTTAAATATACTGTGTGTCAGTTCTCCTTGTTTGTACACCAGTATACTGAAGTAAAGTTATCTTAAGACGAAAAAAAGGTGGGGGTGCCTAGGTGGCTCCAACTCTTGGTTTTGGTTCAGGTCATGGATTATAAGATCCAGCCCTGTGTTGGGCTCCCTGCTCAGGTAAAGTCTGCTTGCTGATTCTCTCCCTCTGCCCCTCCTCCCATTTGGCATGCACTCTCACACCCTCCAATCATTTAAAAAAAGAAAAAAAAAATGGAGGGAGGGGAAGCAATGGGAAGGAGAAAAACATTTTCCTTTTTTCGTGTTATGTGTTACTTGCTCTAATAGATAGTCCACATAATTATGTGCTCAGCTTGTCTACCTACTAGCAAAAATGAGGGAATAAAGTATTAGTCCATATCATTGTTAGTTAATAACTATTATATTAAAAGAACACTAATTTTTATCTAATTTTAAAACTATTCTGGATGTTTAATAGAATAAATATAATACTAAAATTATTTTTAAGATGATTCGAGCTAATGGTTTAAAGACATTTTTCATGACCTTAAGTTTTGGTGCTCTGCTTTTACAAATGTATAATGCCTCTTTCATTATCCTTTTCATCTTTAATAGTATTGTTTAAAGTTTTTATATTGGTTTTTATTAACTATAAATGTTGAAGTGAAAGTAAATATGACTAAGTTTAGATAACTCTTTCTGGTAAGCTCTTATCCAAATTAAATTTCAAATTGTTAGGCAGAAATATTTAGTTTTTTAAGGAGAAGAAATTCTCTGGGCTTGATTATAATCTCTTTGAAATTTTATTGAGTAAAAGTTTAGTTTGAATGTCTGTGCAAGTGGAATCACGTAGAAGGGAAAAATTAAGAATTAAAGCTTGGATAATGTAGAAATGCTGTGACACGGTGTGGTGTAAAATCTGTGTAATAGGGTGGAAGTGATCTTCAGATTCTGAATATGCCTTGTTTTTCCCTTTCTGCAGAGTGTATATAAATGTGACTTCCTGAACTTGCAGCTTCAGCAGCCACTCCAGCTTGCACAGGATGCTATAGATGCCTTTTTGAAGCAGCTGAAAAACCCTATTGATTCTCTTCCTGGAGAACTTTTCCATGTGGTGGTTTTCTCTCTCCTCCTTTCTTATTTTCCATCGCCTTACCAACGATGGATTTGCTGCAAGAAAGCCCATGAACTGTTAGTGTTAAATGGTTTATTGCTTATCATCACACCTGATTCCTCCCATCAGAACCGTCACGCTATGATGATGAAAAGCTGGAAGATTGCTATAGAATCCCTGGGCTTTAAACGTTTCAAGTATTCAAAATTTTCACATATGCATTTGATGGCATTTAGAAAAATCTCCCTAAAAACCACAAGTGACTTGGTTAGTAGGAACTACCCAGGGATGTTATATATTCCTCAAGATTTCAACAGTATAGAAGAAGAGGAATATTCTAACCCTTCCTGCTACGTTCGATCCGATATGGAAGATGAACAACTAGCATATGGTTTCACAGAGCTCCCTGATGCTCCATACGACTCAGATTCTGGAGAAAGTCAAGCCAGCTCTATTCCTTTCTATGAGCTAGAAGATCCCATATTACTTTTAAGTTAATAGCAAAGCAAAAGGCCCTTTCAGTCCAGACTTCTAAACTAATTCCTTACACTAATCAGAAATACTAACATGAACTCAGTACTTAAAACCTGGTTTGCATAGAAGAAATGCAAAGGTTTACAGAGTTTGCTATTTTTTTCTACTTCTGGATTTTAAAATTTATTCTTATATAGAAAGCTTAAAGTTTCATGCAGAGTGACTCCTGTCATAGCAGAAACCACTGTTACTTTAGCATTTAGCACTAAGATACTATAGAAAGGTACCTTTTTTCTTTAGTGCTATTGTGAAAAATGAAGCATAACTTGCTATGTATTTTTCTTTTAATCTTTTCAGTGTTGACTTTAAACCATTGCAATGAGAAAGATATGTAGAAAGCTGTAGCTTGCACTTTGATTACTCACAAGTTAAATGTGACAGAGATAGATTGGTTTAGTTGTTTTGTGATGCACTTATTCTCTTTTCTAGCTAAATTGTTATCTGTTACAGAAAGCCATTTTCTGTTCAGTTTTGTCTGGTGATCCAGCGTTTCCTCAACTTTCTGGAATTGATTTTTTTTTCCTTTTTTGCTCATTTGGCAGCATCAGACATTTGGGGAAAGATTTCCCCCAAGTATGTATTCTAATTTCATTAGTACAGTACAATAAACACCATTGCCAAAGTAGAATGTTCATATCTTTCATATTGATTTAGGCCTTGGTGTTAAGTATATTTAACTGTGAGAGTTCACTCTTACCATTTTAATTTTAGGTTTCATTTACAAAATTTTCTATTTAAGCAAGGAACAATACTCGATCCTGACCTGAAACACCTTTGTGAAAGGGTTTGCACTTGTAAGAGTTTATGTTCTGTCTAGACCAACCTTATTAGGGTTCTCACCTTTCCATTAAGGAGGTGTGCTGCACTACAAGTCTGGAATTATATAGAAAAATTTTAAATTAACCCTCTGCTAATAATCTCATAAAATGGTTTTGACCTTTCGGTATTCTAGTTTCTATCAAAATTCTAGCAGAAAATTTTCTTTGAATATATAAACCATTAGTTGGCTGTGGGAATTTTCCCTTTCCACATTGATAAATGACTTTCTGTGTTTCTGAATCAGAAGCAAATGATTAAGGAGAAAAATATGTCCAAACAAGACAAAATTAGTTTAAATAGCTAAGAACATTTGGTCCACATTGTCTTGTCAGCCAGCAATTGTCATGTAAACTGTCGTTTTAAAGAGTGCCACTGTGTGGATTTTTTTTTCAAGTGGTTATTACATTAAAATTACCTCATACTGAGGTTTTTGCACTGAAGTATCACAGTTTCAGAATCCATGGTTAATGTTATGTGTGTGCGCGCGTGTGTGTGTATGTTCTTCAAGGAAACTTGCATTTTCAATAGTTGATCCTTAAATTTCATAAACTGCACTTCTTTACTCTGGTAAAAATTGATGTTTTTGTGCTTATTGTGAGTTGCTGTAGTTAACTTTGAATGTCAGACTTTATTTAGAAATATAAAATTACCCTTTAAGATACCAGTGTTTGGGTATATATACCCGATATTTCAAATTAAATTTCATGTTCTAAATTAATGAAAGTAACAGGATTGTAATTAACCTAAAAAGTCAGTTGAATGAATGCAATAAACATTGGTTGCTCAAATATGCCAAAAGTAACTAGAAATGTTTCATTTATTTTCAATAGCCTCAGAGCCCTTAATAATTAAGATTTGACTTTTCTTTCCAATTAAGCACTGTAGGTCCCATCTTTATCTCCCCCAAAAGAAGGGAAAAAAAAAAAAAAAACCCACTCTATTCAGGTAACACAAAACTGTGCTTACTCTGTTTTGGTAGT
Source organism: Lontra canadensis (assembly GCF_010015895.1). NCBI lineage: Eukaryota > Metazoa > Chordata > Mammalia > Carnivora > Mustelidae > Lontra > Lontra canadensis. The sequence goes on from NW_022630996.1 coordinate 29,254,842, forward strand.
ACCTCTTTTACCCATATTGCCCATTTCCTTTGATTTGGCGAAATATGATCTTAAGGGCAAAGAAAACAATATATCTAATTAAAGTGCTTTGAAAGTAAATGAAAACCGGGCTTTTGAGAGGCTGGTGTAAGTATGACCTTGGAGTCAGCCTTTGTGTTACAGCTAACATGTTGGTGCTATAAATTTTTCTGATTGTTTACAGATGTTGATTCTGCTTATGCTCCAAAGTGTGCATGATGTATTTTAAGTAGTACTTTAAAGAAAAGTCTCTTTATAAAACCTACTCCCACTTAGTATAAATTTGTTTGGATTTATAAATGTCATTTGTTACTGTAAATTCAGCTTCAAATTAGGTTGGTACAGGATTTAAACTAATACATATTCCACCAAAGCCAGTTTAACATCTATGTGTTAAAATATAAGCAGTCCTGTGGCTTGGTGCCAGAAGATATATGTAATGACAAGAGAAGTTAACAGAGCCTTTTAATACTGAATGGGTACTCTTGAGAATGATTTCCTATAGATATAAATAAGTTTTAAGGGGTCTCCTGTCTCAGAACAGGATTCTCCAAAATAATTTGGAGTTTCAGAAATAAATGATCATTTGATTAGATTCTTCAGGATCATGACTTGATAAAAAATGGTTTATATCATAGTTGCCAAATGGTGGGAGATGGCATATCTGAAAATGTATGTTTGTGTTTGTTGTATTTTTTCACATTTTGTGAACAAAGCACATTTATTAAAAATTTTAAATTTTCTAATATTCATTGTCTATTACTTAAAACCTGAAAGTGCTATGCTCTTTGACTTCTATACTAAGTGATTTCAAAATTGGGAAGCAGTTTAAAATTTGAATGACCTCCAGAATTTTCAAGCTAGGTTCATCTACTCAAATTCCTTAATTTCAGGAATTGATGCACAAAATACAGAGAGTTCAAGTGACTACAATATTGTTACATATTTCATGCTGTTTATCAAAGAACCGGGGACAACAGCCTCCATAAATTCTGGTTCATTGTAGGTCTCCTCCTTTCCTTGAAAGTTACTTTTATCAAAGATAGTTAAGTGTATTAGTTATTTTATGGCAGCAGGTGGCTTTCTCATGATGTCAAACAGTTCTTAATCCACTGAACGAATGTTTGAACTTTACCATATACGGTATGCTGGGGAAACATTAGGATTGGGGTGGTCATAGTCTCCTGCTTTCATGGAGCTGATGATCTAACAGAAAAGACAAGCATCCTATATAGGGTTAACATCTCTATCTAGGAATGTTTGCCTACTGATCCTTAAACCTTTGCCCCTGCTCAAGTCCCTTAATTTGTTTACCAAAAATGAAACAGAATCCAAAAATTTTTAAAGACAACTGTTCAACAAATTACAAACACATTGTGGGTAAGAGGAATGTATTGTTAATCTCTCTAGAAAAGTGCAAGCTACAAACCAATTCTCTGATTGTAAAAGGTGGGTAAAAAAAAAAAGCAGGGGAGGAAACCAAACTCTCACTCCATTTTCCCCACATTTTTCTGAGCACAGTGCTAGAATGGTATTCCTCTTCAAGGGTCCACACACTAACATTTGGTTCCGTTTTGGTGTTACAAATTGTTAGGCAATAGCAAAGGTGGAAAACAAATTTTTCTTACTTAAAAAAACATTTATTACAAAGAATGTATTTTAAAAATTTGATTTTTCAAAAAACCTGAATTGCACTAATCTCCATAATGGTTCACAAAAATTTCATGTCCATGATCCACTGCCAACAAAGTTCCCCCAGATTAGTGGTAGCCTATATTACATAATACTCAATATACAAAGAAGCTGCAACAGCTAACAATTTCATTAAGGACCTCTAAATATTATAAAAGGAGGGAAGTATTGGGTTTCCTAAACCCTATTTTTCTTATTAGAGAAATTCATATCCCAAAATTGGAAGACTTTACCTTGAACTTAGATTTAAATGTTTTATCATCCTAAATTTAAGAATGAGTTTAGTTTAGTATGCATTTTTCAACTAAGAATCTTGTTATATCTAGCACTGTTGAGTGCTAACTTTTGGTCAACTTCAGCAGTGTTCAAATTAATTTGAATTTTTTTAACCACAACACTTTTGTCCAATTAATAGAAAGCTATTCTACTTTTTGCCATATGAAACATTTCTGATTAATGTTCCTGCATGATTTTAGTACTCAGAAATATTGACAACTACTTAACATCATAGGTTTTAACAATTTCTAAAATTGGGTCCATCAGTGGTCCAAAATGGTACCTGTGTTTTTTAAATTAAAATTTAAACAATTTTAATATTTTAAAATTTTCAAAAATGTTTTTAAATTTTTAAATTTTTAAAAAATTTAAAATTTTAATTTAAATTTAAAATTTTAATTTTAAAAGTTTTAAATTTAAAATTTAAATTTAAATCCAAAAAATTAGGTCATAGATATGGACTGCAGAATCGTTTCTTGAATTTGTCATAAATAATGAAAAGGCTATGAAGCAAATTTGTTCATATTACTGGATTAGAATGCCCATGTAAACCATAAAAATGGTACGGAGCATTGCTCAAAATATAAAACAATGCCAGTAGTTTTTTAAGCCCTTTAAGGAGAAAAGTCAGGAGAATATACTTGCATACTTTTATTGCAAATATGTCTCACTTACTAAAGGCAGTCACAACCAAGTAAATCATTCAGTGGTGTCCTGATAACATTTTGTTGGTCTTTGAGCTGGCATGGGGAAAACAGATCCAGAAGAAAATGATTTGTGGGCACAGAGATATTCTATATGAAGCTATTGTAGAATCCACATTTAAGCCCTTTGTAATTGTTCCCTGCACCTACAAATCTTTCTCACAGATAATTAATGCCAGGCTTCAGCTAGGCCTATTGCCCTGTACCTAAGAAAAAGGATAGAAATATGGCCCTGGCCAATATTAATTTAGTTCTTCAAACTCTTGCTCTGTAACACATCCGTTTTTGGATGAGGGAATTTGCCAACACAGGTTAAATGTAGAGAAGATAAAGTCAACAACAGCAACAACAAACCATCTCCTAATTAACACAGGCCTTTTCACTAGGAAGCCAAGAACTAACACATTTCCCAAAGCCAAACATGGATGAACCAACCATTCCTTGAAAATAAGGTAGATGGGCGATTGCTGACAAGAAGAGAGGCAGGTGGACCAAATTCCTAGAGCCTCCCTGCAAGAAGAAATGCTGAAGGAAATAGACCTAAGACAGAGGGGATATGGCTTGACTGTAAAAACACAGGTTTGTTTTCTAAACTCACTGAAGCATTAGCACCGATTAATGTCCCAGAGAGGTTGCTGTGCAAACAGTAAAGGACCTGGGAATTTTAAGGAAGAAAACAATGATCAAGAGGAAATATGATCATTTGGAGGTTGTGTAACCAGAAGTATTATCAAGACAGGGGGGACCCCAGTGGCATGGAGAACGGTGCCAGTTGGAATTAAAAGCTATGGAATGGGAGTTAGGATGTCATAAACATCTCTTTAGTCTTGCCTGGACACATATAAAAACTGCTAATATCAATTTTATACTTCAAGAAGTCAAAACAAGTCCTTTTAATGAACAAATGTTTTTCTCCCTAAAAGCTCTTGAATGTGAAGAGGCAACACCATTTTAACATCCTTGGTGTAGAGATAGTATTACAGACAAATACAGGGGGATAATAATCATCTATAGATTAAGTTCACTTTCCAAAGAATGTGAAGCATGAAATTCAGAAGAGAGCAAGCATAGGTATTTTAACGGGTCATTTTAGATTATATACAGTATTACTTAAGAAATAAACTTGGAGTTGTTTTGAGTAATGATGAATTTTCACAACTAGCCCTTGTGGTCCCTAAACAGTCATGAGGATTATTTGTAAAATAGGTAATTCAAGTTAGGAATACAGTTTGTGGCAATGTTTGAAAGCAAAGTTGTTTTGACCATTCACTCAATACTGACTCATAAGTTGAGATCTAATTACTGCACTGTTACACTGGACTAGGTCCTATAAGGAATGGATATGTGTTGTGCTTTTCAGGGCTAACAATGTAAATTTTTTTAAAAATGCATTAGCTTTAATATGAAGCAACAAAAACTTTAAAATTGCAAAATACCATACTGCACTGCAACATCTGGTGGTACATAACAATGAAATCTGTTCACATGACCTTTGGCATTATGTTATGTTCATCACCAATCTAGATGCAATTTATTCAAATACGGATAGCCTTCATCATCCAAGTGCCAAATGTCAACAAGCCTGTGCCCACCTTTGTACTAGTCTCTTCTGCCTAGAATTTCTTCCTCTTACCTTGGATTTGTAGGAGTAGTTCATTTTTGTTATCCAAGTCTTAGCTTACATGTCACCTCCTAGGGTGTGCTTCCCAGTCCACATTATCAAGTAGTCTTCACATCACTGTAAATTCTCTGCATAACCAATTATCTGATGTTTATCTTTTTCCTTATCTATATGTGTGGCCAAGGCCCTCATCTATTCTGTATCTTCAGCCTAGCAAAGTGCCTTGCAACAAAGCAGGTGATCAATAAGTATAAATAAATGTATATATTATAAATAAATTCATCTGACCTTATAAAATCCAACTGAGAGGACACAGGACTGTGGCTGATATTTACATTTAGCTTATGAATTTTGTGGGGTGGTCCAGTTTTGTTTATTAATACATTCTCAAAATTAGGATATAGGTCAATTTATACTCTAGAAAAGTCTGAATTGGTTTGTAGAAAATGTCACTTAGATCAATATTAAGTGATTTGGAGCCATAGAATTTTTCTCTCCTCTACTTACTCCTGCCCATTTAAATTTGTTCTATCTTAATCTCAGATCATACTTTCTCACCACGTCTCTATCAATGCTATCCAATCCCTTCCTCCCTTTCATTGACAATAAAGAATTGAAACTTGTACACAATCATTAGCTTTGCTACATCTAAGGAAGATTCAGCTAGTTGACCTCTGTGGCTCCACAAGAGAAGTAGTGCTCCAGCAGCTTTTTAATTCATGTAAGGGATACAGTATGCCAACCACTTTGCAGATAGGTTTCTACCACTAAACACTGAAATTAGGGGCAAATTTCTTCATAAGACCCGTTTCTTAATCCACAAAATTCACTTACAGGGTTACTCTGATAGCTTTACCAAGTTCCTGTAAAGCAAATAACACACTCTTGTCACATAGTATGATCAGCACACAGTTTCTATTATTTATTTTAGCAAATAGCCATTAATAGTCCTCTTCCTCTTTTCTTAGTCCTATTCTGTGCCTCCCATGCGCATTGACTATCTTATCTCCACCACCCACCACCAATTCAAAATCTAATGTCCACTCCTCAGAATCTTACTGAGCAATTAAATAGTCGGTGTTCAATTTTCTCATCTTCAATTTTCTCCCCTATGACATAATTTCCTCCCAGAAAATAACATAAAAGATACCCAATCCACTACAACCTACCCTGCAAGATTTCAATGGAAACTACAAAACAAACCTCAACATAAGATTTTGTCTCTTTATAAGATGAATTCATCAAGATGGGTAACCACTTCCTCAGTATGTTTGATTCAACTATCCATTAATCATCAAAGAGTTTCCATAAATATAAAGGACAGCAGTTAATATGAGGTAGTTGTTGGTTCACAACCCTCTCAAGAGCTTCCTGGAAGTAATCTGAAACAGGCCCTGAATGTGAAGGGCAGGTAGAGACCAAAGAAAGAGGTCACTCCAGTCTGGTAGGTGGCAGTTTTAATAAGCAAAGGGAACTTATTACACGAACTTATTACACAAGACGAATGGATCCCTGCATCTGCTCACGAAATCTTAGCAGCTTATAAAAAGGCCTTAACTGGATTCAATCATGCCTATCGTTCAGGTGTTCTCAACACCACATCATTATCTCAAGTCTATGTCCTTGGAGCAGCCCGTGGGAGTGGGAAAGGCAAGCAGAATGTGCATTCCAAGAAAAAGGGAGAGTGTGAGGCGTCTCCAATCCCTCAGATCCAGCTCAGAGATCAACTGGCAGTCACATCTTTTCCACAACCTTTCCCAACAGCAGTATAACCAAGTTATGTAAGAGTAGGAAGAGATTAGGGTTATTTCATCATTAAGTGGGAAGAAAACCCTTGAAACATAGTTCAGTTTCTAAAGGACCGACTTCTCTAGGTCCACAAAAGCACATCCACTATTGCTTTTATTACATTCCAAGTGATGAGTAAAACCCTATCCATGGGAATACTTGTTTGAATCCACCAACTAACGTACGTCACTACAGAAGCCTTGAACAGATTGGAGCATTACCTAAAAGCCTAGAAAATTACAAGACCAACAGAGAAGACACATTTTTGAAAAACACTGTTCAGTTCTAAGTAAAGTCCTTTCGATAGTCATTATAATAACAAGCATCACTTAATAAGCAACTACTGGGCATTAGATAATATGCTAAGCACTCTACAATGTCTCTATTTCATTTTCTCAACAAGCCTACAAAGTACTATTATCACTATGGTACTAGTGAGGACAGTAGGGCTCTGAAATGTTTAGCAACTGTCTAAAGTTACAGAGTTAGAAAAGTAGCTCAGCCACTATGCAACTTGAGTCTGACTGCAAAGCTTCTCATTCACCACGTTACCGGAGTTGCCTAATCAACGTGGCTGCCTGAATGAGTACATGTATTTGAAACTAGTTTCATAAACAATGGGCACAAAATTGAATAAAACATGCATATATTAAGTGTTCGCATTTCACCGTGCCAGGCATTCTTTTCCATACTAAGTTCTGATACCCAGATAAATCAGATTATGCCTTCAAGAAGCTTCCTTCCATCTAATAAGACAAAACATATTCATGAAAAGTATAACGTAGAAAAAGGGATGTCACAAAGAAATTGAAAAGGGAATCAAATATTTTATCCTTTTAAAAGGTATGAGAGGGGTGCCTAGGGGGCTCACTTGGTTGAGTGTCCAACTCAGGATTTCAGCTCAGGTCATGATCTCATGGGTCGTGAGCCCTGCAGCAGGCTTCCTGCTCAGTGGGGAGTTAGCTTGAGGATCCTCTCCCTCTGCGGCCCCTCAAATAAATAAATATTTTTAAAGCATAAAAATCACAATATTACAAGTAAATTTTATCGAACTTCTATGAGTTTTTTTCCCTAAAATCTGTTCTAAAGCATTGAAAAAAAATCGTAAAGAAAAAGGGCACTTTGAACTATAGCTGATTCAAATTTAGAGAGCACACAGATAAAATGACAAGTGATACTAATTTTCTATTGCTGCTGTAACAAATTGCCACAGACTTATTGGCTTAAAAAAATATATTATCTTACAGTTTTGTAGGTCAGAACTCTGACATGGGTCTCACTGGAGTAAAGTCAAGGTGTTCTGTTCCCTCTGGAGGTTCCAAGGAAGAATCCATTTCCTTGCCATTTCCAGCTGGAGGCTACGTGAATTCCTGGGCTCATAGCTCTCTTCTTGCATCTTTAGAACCAGCAATATCAGGTCAAGTCCTGCTCATATCATAGCTCTGAACCTCCTTCCACCATCAGCGTTCCTCTCTCCGAATCTAACTGCAGCTGGAAAAAGTTTTCCCCTTTTAAGGACTTGTGATTAGAGTGGGCCAATGAGAATAATCCAGGATAATCACCCTATCAGAAGGTCTTTAACCTGAAACACTTGTACAAAGTTCCTTTACCAAGAGAAGTTGTCTATTCACAGGGTTCCATGAAACAGGAAATCTTTACAAGGCCATTTTTCCACCAAGCTCACAGGCCATTTCAGCTATTGCTATGAATGCAAAACTAGTAAATAAAACACTGAGGAAGAAAACAATTAAAAGTCATATATTGACAAAATTCAGTAATATCAAAGAGAACTCTCTTTCTTCCAAGAATGAATTCAGGCAAAGAATAATATAAGTCACTCTAATTAAAGAAAAAAAAAAAACCATGGTCATCTGGATCCTGAGAAAAGCATTTATTAAATCCAATACCCCTTCATAAGTAAGCTTTTAGAGTAATAGAAGAAAGTCTTCTTAACATGACAAAAGAATCTACAGGAAACCTCATAATGAAGAAACGCTAGAAACCTTTCATTAAGGGCAAAAAGAATAACGATAATGTATGCACCATGTTGCACCATGACTATTCAATGCACAGATTTGATGAAGTAAAATGTTTGCAAGCACTGAAGCACAGATGTAATAACAAAAAACTGGGAAGTCTAAAAACCCTTCAAAGGAAAAAATAGTTAACATGAAACTTAGTACATTCATCCCATACAGTTGTTGAAAAAAAATTTTAGGGGCTCCTCGGTGGCTCGGTTGGTTAAGCATCTGCCTTCAGCTCAGGTTATGAACCTGGGGTCCTGGAATTGAGCCCCACCTCGGGCTCCCTGCTCAGTGGGGAGCCTGCTTCTGCCTCTGTGCCTCCTCTCCCCACTCATATGCTTTCTCTCTCTTCCCCTTTCTCTCTTTCTAAAATCTTTTAAAAAATTCTTTTTAAACCAAGCCCCACAGGGATCTCTGTGCCCTATCTTGAGAACATCTCCAAGATAATTGCTAAAAACAAAAAAAAAACAAGTTGAATTAACAGCAGAAGAAACACAACCACACCAAAAATAAAAATTACAAATTTGTATAAGAACTCCTATTGACACCTGGAAAGAGGATAAAATCAATGACTCACAAAACTTAGTATGTTTAGGAATGACCAAATGGCAGCTTCCTAGGTGACATTTCCCTGAGACTGTGATTCAGTAGGTCTGGGCTAATGCAAAGACACCTCCATCTTTAACAAGCTCCCAGGTGATTTCAGTTAGAGAGCCTATGGCCAGCATCTTGAGAAATCCCGACTTAGAAACAGTTTATCGAAGTAATACTATACCTGCAGGCTCCTGAGTGGCTTTGGCAAAGGATGGAGGGGAACTTCTAAACCACACTACGCCGTATGGTTTAAGTTGTTTAGATTGTGTAAATTAGTATAGTTTGTACAATTTTTCTTAAGCTTTATTTTAGAAAGAGAAGGAGCACGAGTGGGAGGAGCAGAAGGAGAGGGAATCTTAAGCAGACTCCACACTGAATGCAGAGCCCACCGCCAGGCTACATTTCATGACCCTGGGATCACAATGAGAGCCGGAACCAGGACTGGGTTGCTCAACCAACCGTGCTGCCCAGGTGCCCCTGTTTATATATTTTAAAGCAATTAAAACAACAACCAGGAAAACACACACACACACACACACACACACACACACAAACACACAAAGAGAGCGAGGTGTCTTTAGTTCCCTCACATAAAATCTATGAGAAATCAAAGGAAGAAAACAGGTCACCTGGGTAATCAAAAAAGGTTCCTAGAGGAAGTGGCTTTTAAAATGAGCTTGGAAGGAAAAGCTAAGATTAGAACGAGTAAAACTGAGGGAGAAGTATTCTAGATAGGGGAGTGAGAAAAGAACACACAGGAGAAAATAAGGACTTTGAATTAAGGAATATTTCCATTTCATAGAATTTAGGGCACTGAAGAGAAATTATTAGGAATTAAGAGTTTCATACTTAAGACACTATTTTTAGAGAATCTTGGTTATAGGGCTAAATATTTTGACTCTACAATTAGTGAAAAATAACTGGAAGATTTCAAGCCTAAGAACCGTGTAATAGACTAATATTCTAAGAGGGTTCACTGGAGACCAGGTGCACTGAAGGACAGAAAATGGAAGCTGGAGGCTACAGTCCTTGCAAAAGAAATGAGCACAAATTGTGGCAGAGACATGGAGACAGGCAGAAGGAGGCCCGGCTCTGAGTAGAGAATAGAGCAGGGAGAGGTAAGGAGAGAGAAGTTTGCCCTGAAAGGTTCTGCATTTGGGGAAGTATAAAATGTGGCCAGATTTCGGGAACACCTAAAGATAGGCTTGGGAATCGGCTGCAGAGAAGTCAAAATTAACATCAAGATCTAGCTAAGGGTGCAGAGAAACGAAAAAAGGAGCAAAATGGAGTTTAGAGAAAAATCTCTTCAGGAGGTAGTAGACCAATTTTTAAAACAATTCCAACAAAGGAAAGAAAAAGTAGTCGGAGATGTAGGATGAGAAGTAGAACACGGATCTCGGTCAAGCACACCACCACTTCTCCACCACGACCCTCACTGACCTGGAAATTTGTTTCATTTTTCTATTGGCTAGAAAAGTGGTTCCCAAATATCGCACTTAACCAGAATCACCTGGGAATGAGGACGTTAAACCAAAGACTACTAGGATGGAGGGAGCAACCCTACAACTTATTATTCAGTAGACTTTATGCGGCATCTCAAATTCGGTGTATTTAAAAAGTTCCCTTATGGTTTGGGGGCCGTTACTGCAGATAGAATTTGGAATAGAGGATGAAAGGAAAGGTAGCAAAGACCGAAACCAAATTAACCCACATATATAAAGCATAAATAACTTCCATAAAAATTGTTACACATTTAAAAGAAAACTATTATATTCTTAGGATTTGTGGGAAAGTAATAATTCGAGGAGAAAGGCAAAGCTGAGCTAAATTTCTTCACTTCAAAAAGCCAAAAGTTTGTGTTTTGTCTTTGTTTTTATAATTAGATGTGACAAAGATGAAAGAAAGGGTATTATATTTTGAGTATTTGTAGCCTTCTCCCTTCCCCTTATTTCCTAACAAGGTTTCTGGCCCCGTGCTGAGCTCGGGGTATTAAGTAGCTGATCTAAAAAATTAGAGAACGGGAAAACTAAATGAAGCCCTGAGAGGCTGTACTGATCTGTAAAAATGAAAATAGCTTAATAATGGAGAACCTACTCAGTGTCAGGCATTGTTCCAAATACTTGACATACATTAGCTCATTTAATCCTCACAGCAACCCTATGAATAAATACTACTTCCATTTTACAAATGGGGCTAGTCAGAGTTTCAAACGGAATCGAATTCAGACAGTCCAGCTCCAGAACACTCAGTCTTAACCACTACCCTGTCCTGCTTCTCCTAAGAAATACCAAACAGCTAAGCGAAGGAGTAAAGCCGAGAGGACAAGAAACCAGCGCAACATTGGGACAGACAAGATATTTTGGGAAAGTATATGTGGAACAGAAAAATAAAAGATATCCAATAAGTTCTCAAAAATTAAATTTTTTTCAAAAATTAAATTTATAAATGAAATATGTGAACTGATAGGGCATACTTTTTTAAACTACCAACTTAGGAAATCTTGATTAAATGCTCAGTGTTCTGAAAACATATCCATTACTAAAATAAATCAAGGAGGAATAAAAATCTGAAAGACCAGTGGGCATAGAATATATTCTAGTAGTAAAGAGGTTACCTCTCAGAAAGATGCCTCCAGACCCACAGGCTTCAGGATTTAGTCCCTTCAAACTTAAAGATGACTTCCATACCAAATCACCTGTTGCACCAAATAGAAGAAAGGGGAAAGCTATCATATTCATTCAATAGAACAAATATACCACTTATACCAAAACCTAAAAAGATAATACTAGAAAATAAAACCATGTACACTGGGGCACCTGGGTGGCTCAGTGGGTTAAACCTCTGCCTTCGGCTCAGGTCATGATCTCAGGGGCCCCGCATGGGCCTCTGTGCTCAGCGGGGAGCCTGCTTCCCCCTCTCTTTCTGCATGCCTCTCTGCCTACTTGTGATCTCTCTCTCTGTCCAATAAATAAATAAAATCTTAAAAAAAATAAACCATGTACACTTCTCACTTAAAAACATCAATATCAAAAATAAAATCTTGAACACTTAATTTAATAATTCACTAAAAGACCAATGAGGATTTATTCCAGAATCATGAAGGTAGATCAATTGTCGGAGTAGTCGGTATGAGAAGTTAAACTCAGTGGATCAATGAGGGAAAACTATATGAACATCTCGAAAGATCCTTAAAAAGAATTTGAATTTGGGATGCCTAGGTGGCTCAGTGGGTTAAGTGTTTGCCTTCGCCTCAGGTCATGATCCCAGGGCTGGGATCAAGCATCATATCAGGCTCCCTGCTTGGTGAGGATCCCGCTTCTCCCTCTGCCTCTCGTTCCCCCTGCTTGTGTGCATGTGCTCTCTCTCTCTCAAATAAATAAATAAAATGTTAAAAAAAAAAAGAATTTGAATTCAAAGCCAATATCTGAAATAAAACACACAATGAAAAATTTCTTAAGAATGAACAAAATGTATTCTTTAAATATTCCCTTTAAGGGGTGCCTGGGTGCTCAGTGGGTTAAAGCCTCTGCCTTCGGCTCGGGTCATGATCCCAGGGTCCTCGGATAGAGCCCCGCATCGGGCTCTCTGCTCAGCGGGGAGCCTGCCTCCCTTCTCTGCCTGCCTCTCTGCCTACCTGTGATCTCTGTCTGTCAAATAAATAAATAAATACATCTTTAAAAAATAATTAATTAATTAACCATCAAGACTATGTTTAATGATGAAAATCCTAGAAGTGTTTCCATTCATGTCAGGAACATGCCAAGACCTGCTTTCACTGCTTACTTAAACAAAAATAATTAAATAATGCTTTAAATATGGATTTAAAAATTAAGAGGCATAATAAATGGAAAAAGAAAATAATTGATTATTATTTTTAGGGAAAAAAGTGCTTAATATTAAAAAATTTAGTGAGATGGTCAAATGCTTTAAGATGTAATATGTTTTCTAGAAAGTAATACTCAGAAACTAAAAAACAAAATTCGAGAAGACAATATCAGCATATGCAATAATAGCTCCTTCCTATGTTGACTCCAGAGAAATAAGAGAGAATATGTTTTAAATCATTTGATATAAATATAGCTACACTGAAAATTAGAAGTTTCCAGGGAACTGTGAGCCCTCTTTAAGAATGGAAAGCAGGAGCGCCTGGGTGGCTCAGTGGGTTAAGCCTCTGCCTTCAGCTCAGGTCATGATCCCAGGGTCCTGGGATTGAGCCCCGCATCCGGCTCCCTGCTCAGCAGGGAGCCTGCTTCCTCCTCTCTCTGCCTGCCTCTCTGCCTGTGTTCTCTCTCTGTCAAATAAATAAATAAAATCTAAAAAAAAAAAAAAAAAAGAATGGAAAGCAAACAATACTTTTTCAGTCTAAAAGACTAAAACAAAAGACTCAGGGACCACAGCTGGGAAGCCGCAGCAGCAAAGAGAGATGAAGCTCCTAATACCTGAACTTCGAAGCTGATGAAATGGAGCCAAAGGAGCATTCAGAACACACTTAAAACAGGTATGTTTAGTATCCTTAAAGGAAGAAAATGCCATAAAATAACAAAGAGATCATTAAAGGGTAGCAGATACTTCCCCCTCTCTTTCTACCTGCCTCTCTGCCTACTTTTTCCCTTGATACTTTAAGGGGAAAGGAGGCAGGGAAGGAAGGAAGGAAGGAAGGAAGGAAGGAAGGAAGGAAGGAAGGAAGGAAGGAAGGAAAAGAAAAAAAGCAGAAGCCTAGGGAAAAAAGTTTTAAATAGCCTAAGAAATAAATTACTGGCCATAAGATTAAACTGAAGAATTCTTCCAGAAAAAAGCACAAAGAGGGGCGCCTGGGTGGCTCAGTGGGTTAAAGCCTCTGCCTTCGGCTCAGGTCATGATCCCAGAGTCCTGGGATCGAGCCCCACGTCGGGCTCTCTGCTTAGCGGGGAGCCTGCTTCCTCCTCTCTCTGCCTGACTCTCTGCCTACTGTGATCTCTCTCTGTCAAATAAATAAATAAAATCTTTTAAAAAAAAAAGCACAAAGAAGTAAAGAGGTAAAAAATAGGAAAGAAACATGAAGATTAGATACAGTTCCAACATATTTCAGAAATCAGAGTTCCAGATACTAGAGAAAAAGAAAAGGAAATACTGAAAAAAATAATGCCAACATTTTCCCAGAATTTAAGAATGTTTAAAATCCTGTAATAAAATAGGATTGCTAAATAAAAATATAGGGCTTTTCTAAACATCCACATACGGAATTTTGGACGATTTAGAATTAGGAGAGTTTTCTAAAAGCTAGGAGAAAAGACATACGAAGGAATGGGAATCAGATTGGCACCAGACTTTTTATCAGCATCTTTAGATTTCAAGAATCTATGCAAAGAAAATGCATTTTTTATTTTTATTTTTATTTTTTTAAAGATTTATTTATTTATGTATTTGACAGAGATCACAAGTAGGCGGAGAGGCAGGCAGAGAGAGAGGAGGAAGCAGGCTCCCTGCTGGCAGAGATCCTGATGTGGGGCTCGATCCCAGAACCCTGAGATCATGACCTGAGCCAAAGGCAGAGGCTTCAACCCACTGAGCCACCCAGGCACCCTGAAAATGCATCTTTTAAAAGGTTATTTTTAGAATGTTAAATATTATAAAATAAAAAAATTTTAAAGACAAAGTTTTCTGTTGCCAAAAATTTAGTTAATTGACAGCGGGACCACAGAATGGTTTCTTTCTGGTAAGAAAATCAGCCGTAAGAATTAAGAGCCTTAAAAATGTTCATATTCTTTAACCTATTAGGAATCTATCCTGAAAGGATGGTCAGAAGTATAACATATCACAAGTGCAATAAGCCAAAGATGCAGAATTTGATCAAATCAAAAACATCCTAAATTTCCCAAATTAAGGAAAAGGTTAACTAAATCATGGCTGAGCTACATGATGCAATATTTGCCATGGTTAATACAGTGTAAAATGCTAACAAGAGAAGCTGCCTTAGTTGAAAGGGCAAGTTAAAAGTGGTTCAAACAATAACAACACCTATTATCTGACTTAAGAATTTGGGGTGTAAGGAAAAAGTGTAGTTAAGCTCCGGCAAACATGGCTTGCTGCCATCCTTATTTCTGCTTCCTTCTTTATAAAAGAGAATTCTGATTATTTAAAGATTTTGTTTCTTGATTTGAGAGAGAGAGAGAGGGAGAGAGAGTATGGAAGGGGGTAGGGACAGAGGGAGAGGGATAAGCAGACTTCCCACTGAGAGCTTAGCGGTGAGCCATCCCAGGACCCTGGGATCATGACCTGAGCTGAAGTCAGATGTGCCACGCAGGCGCCCCAAGAACTGTGATTTTTAGATGGGCATATAGCTACCCCCAAATTTACCACTCTCCCCAGATTCTATAAATACTAAATACCAGTCAAAGTGATGTTAAGCTGAAGTGTTTCATGTAAGTCCAAGAAGTGTCGTTAAAGTAAGGGTGGGGGACTACACTTGCCTCTTGTACTCCCTCCTTTCTCTGGACTAGAATTCAGAAGTGATGGCTGGAAATGAAACAGACATCTTGCACTATGAGGAGGAAGCCAGGTTCTTAGTGGAAGGGAAATAAAAGAAAAGGAATCAGGATCTTTAACACCAAGAAACACCACATCTGCTCTAGAATACCTATCTCTAGACTTTTTATGTGAGAAATAAACTGGTATTAAACCACAGTTGTTGAGCTTTTTGATATATGCACCTAATCCTAAAATCTGGGCTCTACCCTTAGAGTTTCTGATTCAGTAGATCTGGAGGGTGGGGCTGATAATTTGCATTTCTAACTAGTTTCCAGATGATGCTGATACCTCTGGTCTAGGGAACCACACTTGTAGAACCACTGCACGGATAGCAATAACCCAGTGGTTCTCAAAACTTGCTTTACATTAGAATCACTGGGGAGGTGGGGAGGCACCCAGCAGGGCAGGAAGAATCTTTAATAAAACACACCATCTACCTGGGACTCACTCCAGAGGAGACTGGTTTAATTGATCTGCGCTGGGCCTGGGTATGGGTGTAGGTTAAGAATCTTCCAGAGGATTCTAAGGAGTATGCCAGGACTGAACACTGTAACATTTTCCTGCTTCTGTTTATAGCAATAATGAGACAGAAACACCTGTGTTCCCCCCAGAGGGAAATGATATTTAGAAAGTTGCACTTGATAACTTGAAGTGGAAAGACTGAGGTTTAAGCCACTGCTCAGGACAGTGTAATTTCTCTGGACCATGGTTATTTTACCTGTAAAATGATGATGATGATATTATATCATCAGCTTTTACAGAGATTGAATGATGGGACATAGGTGAAAGCACTTTGTAGTCTCAAAGTTTTACACAGAAATAACAAGGGAGTAGACCCAGCGTATCATGTATGGAGATCCTGAGTTGGTTCAGCTCTGGAGATTGGAAAGAAGTAGCATGAAAAACAAGAAAGAAGATGGGAAGAAATAATGTAGGACTCCTGCCAGAGAGGACTAAAACAGATATCATCATCCATTATCCTGCCACAGGTTCTGCCTCCCCTCCTCCCTTGATTTAAGAAAAAAAAAAAAAAAGGTATTTCCACAGGTGTTCCTAGTCTGACATAATTCCTCTGGGTGAGATATTCAGCCTGGAGCGCACACACCGTGCCTGCATGGAACCGAGGGTTGAAGAATGGCTGTTCCTGCCATTAGGATCAGGACACTGCCATCGGTAACTGCCGCTGGAGCTCTCCTGTCACTGAGGCCGTTCCGAAGCGGCTGCTTTAGAGCCAGGTGTCTGGCTGAGGATGTGCCAGATGTCAGGAACTGGCCCTAATTCTTCTAATTTCAGGATAAACGTTACCAGGCAGAGGGGTGTTTAGTTCATCTCTGGAGGGCCTCAGGTGCCAGGAGAAGGGGTTTGGACTTTATCCTGTAGCCTGCAGAAGTCATTGGCTTTAATCTAAGAAGTGACAAAGAATGGTGCTCTGAGAGTATCAGTTACGGTGATGGATTAGACGGGGGTGAGGCTGGCATCGAAAGGACAAACCGCAGAAATAATTCAGGGGTTAGGACCTCAACTAAGGTAGTGACAGTGGAATTTGAAAAGAAATGATAAATGCAAGAAGTGGAGTGAATGAAGACGAACAATACTCGGCCTTCACAATTGTCAGGTTCTTGTAGTCGATACTGGCAGCCTTCAGCAACTAACGATGGATGAGCGCTCCCCTCTCCCTTGACTACTAGGTGGTGTCCTAGTGTGAAACCAAGTCTCAGACTTCATGCAACTACACAGATGAATATTTATCAACAAGCAGGCACACACACACAAAAAAAAACCACTACACAAAAAATATTTGGTGCCACTGTATTAAACAGCGTTCTAGATTCGGGGAGCCATTCTGAAGCTGTCAGTAGGCCACATTCAGAAGCTTCTTACATGTACTCCATTTAGGCAAGAACAGAAGTGCCTGTACAACATTCTAGCCAGCCACATATCTTGAACACCTGTTATTTCCACAATGAAAAATTATTTATCATCTTTTATGTTAATTAACATACCTCTAGTGCAGATTAACAGTGAGCATGGAAGCGTTTCTGCATCCAACTTTATAGTGAAGATTCCTGATTAGTCTTTCAAATGCTAATTATCTACCCTGGAGTGTGCAGATGAAAGCTAACCCTCAAACACACACACATCTCACTGAAGTATTCTGAAGTATACTGACGAGATAACAAGCATCAAAGATAGTTTCAAGGTCACAAGGCCATGGATCATGTTTGAGGAAGATGAAAAAGCACTGTTTTAATGAGACACCTTCGTGCTAAGGAACAGGAAACAGGTGTGGCTGATTTCAGTCAAAAACAAATTTATTGGAGGATACTGGGTAGCTCAGAGGATGGCTGGAAACGGAGCTTGGACCTGCGTGGTCAGAGAGTACAACCAGTAACAACACACACTGAACTGATGGGAGACGGCTTTAGAGTTGCTGTAGGCATGTGCAGGCATCTTAAGTCACTGACACCACTAACCCTGGATGCTGGAGGCCAGCTGCTAAAACCACTCTATTGTCCCACGAGCCTACCTCGCTATGCTTCTGCAGTTACTCAGGAAGCATGGCTTTCTGTGTTGGCTTTTTTGAGTCGACAGCTCCCAGGTGGTGTACATGACTGGTAGAACAAGAACGTGACATTTCAGATTCAGCCACTAGACTCCTAAGGTGGGGAATTCTCCAAACACAGCACGGTGGTTCAGGTGGTGGGAATGCAAAACCAACCAACCAACCCACAAATTATATATGTATAAATAAAATAAATGAATAAATTATTAATTAAAAGGAAACTGAATTAGAAGTGATGGCAATGTACTCAAGTAGAAACATCTAGTAGGTAGTTGGAAATGTGACAGGCGTTCTGCAAAGAGAGTTACAAATTTGGGAATTGGCTAGTGACTGCTTTTAGAGTCAAGGCAGGTGTCTTGACAGAGTCTCACACTTCTTATTTACATAGGAGGAACCTGAGTCTGAGAGTTCTTTATCACTATTGATCTGCTCCTACCCCAACCCCCTAACATCTATTAAATGAAAATGAAGAAATTCAGGGCAAAGATAGGAATAAAGTATAGTTGATATAAAAGTATAGATGATACTAACAGAAAATAAATGGGAGAGAACTAGTGATTGTTGGAGGTCTATTGTGTTCTATCATTTTATTTAACACATGTTTAAGTAACAACTGTTGTAGTTCACCAGGCCGATTTAATCTTGAGCAAAACTGGACATGTCCTGGCATTTGAGGAAATGAAAGCAGACTAGGGTGCAGACAACCGGGGGAGTGTTGTGCGAGTCAAGCTGGAGGTAAAAAAGGGCCAGGCTACAGAACTTGTCCATACCCGTTAAAGGATTTTGAGCTTTGTCCTAAAGTGGATAAAACATCTAAAGGTTTTAAGGTATTTGTTTACATACATGATCTCATTTAATCCCTACAACAACCCTGTGAGGTGGGTGTTATTGGTATCCCACTAACACATGAGAAAACTGGGGTTCAGAGAGATTAACTGACCTAAGAGCTACAAGGAGCAGAAAATCATGGGAAGGATAGAAGGCAGGCAGAAAGGGAGGGCTTCTTAGAAAGGGGAAAGGAATTCATAGTTTTTGAAGGCTTACCTTCTGCCAGAAAAAAAAAAAATACTATTTACACAACATCTTTGCAAGGAAGGTTTAGTTACTTTTTTTTTTTTTTTTTTTTTTTTTGCAGACAAACACCGGTTGCACATGGAAAAGAGGAGGAACCAGGATCCAAACTCCAAATCCACCGGACTCCGCTGTTGTGAAACACTGCCTCCCCTACATTTATTCAGTGAGTTCAAGTACAAATGAGAATCAGGCCTGGGCGACTGATTAATTACAGACCTGCACCCCTAAAGCCAATAATCATTACATGTTAATTTTAAAAATTAAAAATTTAAAAATAATAAGAAGAAGGTTGGTGAACGTATAAGGGGAGGTGGAAGAAGGGGAAAGGAACAAGCCGGGCTTGGGGAGCTCAGTGCTGTGTCGGTGGAGTGAAGACCCAGGCGGTGATTTTTAAAAGGAGTCTTAATTAGAAAAGGAGGCGAGAAGGGCTTTGAAGACGAGCCTAAGGAGCTTGGGGTTCAGCTAGTCAGGCGGACACAAAGCCACGCATTATACCACAGGTACCAAAGAACAGCAACGCCTCCTGCGGTGTTTACAGCCCACGTGCGGACCGTCCCGCCTGTCCTGGCCCAGTTTCGGTCCAGCTCCCGGCCGCGGCCTAGAGGCTTCATGGTCACGGTCTACGTGATCCTTGGTGGTCCTCCCGCTCCCTGTTGGCCCGCCGATCCTAAGTCCCAGAAGGCGAAGGAAACTGGACTCAGTCGGCACCCTAGGTAGGGGGTGCGTGTGTGCTATCGCAACGCCAGGCACACCTGCCGCGGCCGCGGCGGCACGGACAGTTTGGGCGGGGAGGGGGCCGGGCCTCAGGGAGGAAGCGCGCTGCGCGGTTTGACCCCGGCGGCGTTCCGTACCGTCGTGGATTCGGCGGCAGGAACATGGCGGCCGCGGTCGAACCGGTAACGGAGAAAGTTTCCAACGAGGCTGGCCTGTGTTAGTGCCTGTGGCCTCCGGCCCTCGACCCCCTCCTGGCGTGCCACCTCCCAGCTCCGAGTCTCATGCTCAGCCCCCAAGGGCCCTCCCTTTACTGTATTGGCCCCAGAGCCGACTCTGGGGGTTGAGAGAGCGTTGGTGGCGGCGGCCGAGTCAGGTAGGGGGGTCGGGGTGAACAGCGGGGTGGCAAGACCTGAGCACAGACGCTGCCCAGGGCTCTGCATATTTCGAGAGCCTAGCTCCGCACAGCCGGTCACCCGGGGGAGAGGTTGTGATACCTGACCCGGGAGTAGTTGACGGTGGGGTTTGAGGATGGAAGGTGGGGTGCTTCATATCCCCCGTGGTTCCCCAGGCAGTTGGGCCCCCAGTTATGGTTGCCTTCTTCCAAAGTAGAGGGGTGGTAGAGAACAGGCAGGCTCTTTCTGGAAGAATTGCTGTAGTTGCCCCAGTACTAAGAGATTGAATGTTTAAGTTGACATTGTCCTCGTTTGTAATGGGCCCAACGAGTTAACATGAGTTCATAGAATCAAAGCACGGGAATTCCCCGACCTTGGGTGCTCAGTATGGTTCTTTCAGTTTTTGACGCCTCTCCTAGGTGGGATGGAAATAGTTTCTGAGTCCAAAGCTGATGCAGGTGATAGAGTGTGTAGTGGCTCTAGTGAGCCATTCCCTAGAGGTAGGTCACGGAAGAGAACTAACTGGTTTGGAGGAATTTGGATGAATTAAGTGAAGGCTGAAGTAGGCGAAAAGAGAAAGAGGCCAAACATTCATGGAATCTTCCTTAGTTCTGTTACTTATGAGCTGTGGGATATTACACTTTATTCTCTTATATTAATAAGCATCCAATAACTGGCATTGTTATTAAATATAATTATTTCTGTATTAGTCTGTTTCTTTCACAGGTGCTTGTTGAATACCTACTTGGTGCCAAATTTTCTGCTAAGACCTGAGTACACTGTATTAAAGCCCAACTTTCAGAGACCTTATTGATGTAGTAGGGAATGCAGACCTTAAACAAAGGAGAATCAGCATTTTCTTATTATAGAAGAAGTGCAGGGATCATATAAATGAGTCAGGGGTAATCTCACCAAGAAAATGATTTTAGTGAGACCTGAAGAGTAGGAGTGAGCCAGGTATGAGGACCGGGATGGATCTAGGAAGAGGGAAGAAGTGTACCTGCAAAGGGGATAGCAGTGATACACTTCAGAACTGAAAGGTCAGTTCTGTTGGAATACAAAGTTTAAGAGGAAAAAAGATGCAGTAGGAAAGTTATTCATATCCAAAAGGCCTTATAAGGCGTTTTAGGGAGTTTAGGCTTTATTGCTTAAGATGATGAGAAGACATTGGAGGGTTTTTATATAACAGAGTGAACTAACAAATTTTTTTATTTTACAAGGGACACTTCTTGGAGAGGGCAGTGGTAGATATAGGGAGACATTCAAGCATGACATGATGGTGGCCAAAATTGGGATTTTGACTTTGGGGATGGAAATAGAAACATTTAAGATATGTATAGGAAGATGAGTGGACAGGACTTGGTGAGGACTCAATATAGGTGGTGAAGGAGAGGAGGGTTAAGAGTAGTATGCGGGGTTATATAAAACAGACTCTGGGAGTTCCCCTATGCTGATTGACTCTTCTGTGCTCCATTTTTCTCTCTCGGGCAAGTAATTTCTCATTGAATCAAGTAATGGCCGACCAGTTGAAAAGACTGTGATGCTTTGTTGTTCTACTCTCTGATGCAGCCAGTTTGTCCTTGAAGAAGTTCAGAATGCGGAAAGACTTGTAAATTAGCCATTTAGAAATATTCTACATGTTGATTTTGACAGTGTGGTAACATATATTCTATGATATGGATGTTATGGGTATAATTTACATGTTTACCTTTTTTTAAATTATTTGTTTGCAAGAAAGAGCACGAGCACAGTGAGAGTAGAAGGAGAAGCAGATTCCCACTGATCAAGGAGTCAGATGTGGGGCTCAATCTCAGGACCCCGAGATCATGACCTGAGCTGAAGTAGCCACTTAACTGACTGAGCCACCAAGGCACCCTTGTTTACCATTTTTCTAGCATTTTACTTCTAAGAGAGCTGGTGCTTTTATATCTATCAGGTAGATTCATATATGTATATCATTAAGGAGAGAGAATAATTGAAGACGTGGAAATAGATGAGATTGCTCATAGAAAGTGTACAATGAGAGAAAAGCCTAGGCCTGGGATTGAACATCCAAGAAATGGATTGAGAATCAAGAGTCTGCAAGAAGACAGAGGAGGAGAGGTCACTAAATTAGAAAGAAAATCTGAATGTTGGTCTTTGAAAGCTAAAGGAAAGTTAGGTTTCAGAAATCGAGAGGAGTCTACAGTGTCAAAGTTTGCTTGAAGAAAGTGCAGAATAATAAGTAAAAAGGATGCATTGTTTTTAGGAGCTTATAGGTCATTTTAGAATTTGGCAGAGCAGTTTGTTATATGGCGGGAACCATTGTTGAGTGGTGTGGGAGGTGAAGCAATCAAATAGTAGCTGTCAAAAGAGGATAGAAGATTGAACTTGGAAGAGAATATGGGGGTGCATGAAGATTGGTTTTGTTTCTGGGTTTGTTTTTTGTTTTTTTTGTATTTTTAAAAAGAGCTTTGTAAGTATTTAAGTGCTAATGGATAAGAAAGAGTGGGAGTTTGAAGAGCGAGGAGATTGTGAAGTTCTGAAGGGGTAGAGGGGAAAAGATATCCGGTATGGCTGAAAGATTGAGTCTTGGATAGGGAAGGGATACCCTTCTTCCCCTGTATCAGGAGATGTCGGTAGAGGTGGGTTTGTGGTGTTGGAAACTCAGGTAAGCTCTCTTCTGACAACTCTGTTGGAGGCAGTCATCTAGTGGGAGTATAGTGAGTGGGAAGTGGGTGTCAGAGATTTGAGAATAAGGAAGAGGTTGGGTAGCCAAAAAAGAATGGAGAGTGGTGACCAAAGGAACAGAAGGATGTCTCATGAACTGAGTGGCATCCATTGAGCCTGGTGTGTGACTATTTTTTTTCTTTAGCAGTGTTCAGTTGTCTAAGCCCAGATGGTACCAACAACCCTTTGAGGATCTATATTCCAGCGTATTTGTTGAACGATTGTATTACAGAAGTGATGTTAAAAAAAAAAAATGCAAAGCCCTCTAGATTTTATCAATGTCTAACATATAAGCAAAACAGATAAAGCCAAAATGTACCAAAGGCAGATATTTTCTTTAGCAGTGTATGGTATCTTAAGAAATGATTGGGTGAAAATGTAATTGAGGAAAATCAGAATACTTAATTAAGTAGGCTTATTTGTAAAAAAAAAATCCTTGTTGAAGTAGAATTAGTAATAGTATTTGAAACATCCCAGAGGCTGTAAGATTGTCACTCAGTAAAATTCTTCTCTAACCAAATGGTTAATTAAGGGTTAATTCCAGGTTATCATATTTCTGTCAGGTCTTTCTTTTAGTGTCCTACTATTTTTTTTTTCTTCAAGATTTTATTTGTCAGAGAGAAGGCACATAAGCAGGGGGGTCTACAGGCAGAGGGAGAAGGAGAGTGAGAAGCGGGCTCCCCACAGAGCAAGGAGCCCTGTGCGGGCTCGATCCCAGGACCAGAGGATCATGACCTGAGCTGAAGGCAGACGCTAATGGACTGAGCCACCCAGGCACCCCTCATGTGTCCTACTATTAAGAAACTATAATAAGCCGATTACAAACAAGTCATTTTTTGAATTTTTGTCTAGTTGAATTCTCTATGGATATTTAGTGTGACTGTGAGCTGTTGAATGGATCAGTTCTGAAACAGTATACCAGGAACTTTGAAGAATTATCTGGCAGATAGGTAAAGCACTTTTTGACCACTGTCATGTTTTAAGTGCAATTTGTGGGGGCACTCAAAGATTAAAATAATTATTTGGGTTCTTTAGCGAATAATTGTTAACTTTTTAAAAGTAAAAGTATAAAGTTTAATTTACAGTAAATATTGGTTAGCATTCTCACTTTACAATTTTGACTAGAAAGTTCAGGAAGTGGTTTGCCACAGCGATAGTATTTAGATCTAGAAAGGAGGTTTGATAATCCAAGTAATTTAGTAGTGCTAAAAGTACAGGGAAAATATGGGTTAACTTTAGGGATGTACTTTAATACAGTTAAGCTTTACTTCTGGTAAGTTTATTAGTTAAACAATGTAAAGACTAAGATTTTATAGCCTGTTAGAGCTGCCTTGTAAAAAGATGGAGAGGATTTTAGGCAGGTAGGAACAGTTGCTATTACTGGATACTTAGTGCTTTTCAAATTAGACATAAATCATTCGGTTAGCTGCTGAGTAGTTTTTGACGGTCCCAAATCCATCTTCTACAATCTAAGCCAGGTTGGGAATCTCACATTTGCACATAGTAGTTGAAAAACCAACCACTGAAGTAAGAATGGCTTAGTCTTTGGAAAAATAGTTTCACTGATGGTGATTTAGTCATACTTCTTAGCATATGTTAAGTAGAAGACGCTGTCATTTTTATTTGGATAAACTGAGTTTTTAAACCAGAAACAATTACCATTAAAATATGTGCAAGTCAAATTTAAAATTGAGTTTCAGAGGAAACTTTACTTCTGACTTATTTATTATTTTGTACAAAGAAGAGAGAGATAACAGATAAATTATATAAAATTAACACTGACCTATTTTTTCTTCTTTTTAGACCACTGTAAACAAAAATTCCACCAGAGGAAATGCTGAAATAGGAGTTACGGATACGTTGGATTTGCTGGATGAAAATCAAGCAGCTAATTTTTCTACCACGGGGAGAAAGCCCAAATTGCCAGATTACATGTGTAAATCACTGCGTTACTGCTTTAGTCATTGTCTGTATTTAGCAATGACAAGACTGGAAGAAGTCAACAGAGAAGTGAATATGCATTCTTCAGTGCGTTATCTTGGCTATTTAGCCAGAATCAATTTACTGGTTGCTATATGCTTAGGTCTTTATGTAAGATGGGAAAAAACAGCAAATTCCTTAATTTTGGTAATTTTTATTCTTGGTCTTTTCGTTCTTGGAATTGCCAGCATACTCTATTATTATTTTTCAATGGAAGCAGCAAGTTTAAGTCTCTCCAATCTTTGGTTTGGATTCTTGCTTGGCCTCCTATGTTTTCTTGACAATTCATCCTTTAAAAATGATGTGAAAGAAGAATCAACCAAATATTTGCTTCTAACTTCCATAGTATTAAGGATATTATGTGCTTTGGTGGAGAGAATTTCTGGATATGTCCGTCATCGACCCACTTTACTAACCGCAGTTGAATTTCTGGAACTTGTTGGATTTGCTATTGCCAGCACAACTATGTTGGTGGAGAAGTCTCTGAGTGTCATTTTACTTGTTGTAGCTTTGGCCATGCTGATTATTGACCTGAGAATGAAGTCTTTCTTAGCTATTCCAAACTTAGTTATTTTTGCAGTCTTGCTGTTTTTCTCCTCATTGGAAACTCCCAAAAATCCAGTTGCTTTTGCATGCTTTTTTATCTGCCTGATAACTGACCCTTTCCTTGACATTTATTTTAGTGGACTTTCAGTGACTGAAAGGTGGAAACCCTTTTTGTACCGTGGAAGAATATGCAGAAGACTTTCGGTGGTCTTCACAGGAATGATTGAGCTTACCTTTTTTATTCTTTCAGCATTTAAACTCAGAGACACTCACCTCTGGTATTTTGTAATTCCAGGCTTTTCCATTTTTGGAATTTTCTGGATGATTTGCCATATTATTTTTCTCTTAACTCTTTGGGGATTCCATACCAAATTAAATGACTGCCATAAAGTGTATTTCACCCACAGGGTAGATAACAATAGCCTTGATAGAATCATGGCATCCAAAGGGATGCGTCACTTTTGCTTAATTTCAGAGCAGTTAGTTTTTTTTAGTCTTCTTGCAACGGCGATTTTAGGAGCAGTTTCCTGGCAGGTAAGCATATAGTTTGTTTATTATGTCAGTGCCTATGATGTGTGATTAAATGCTTGCTTCAAGAGTTAAAGTATTAGAATCGAAAAGGGACGTTCCCAATTTCAAAAGGAGACTCTCTTTTGATGCTTGTTTTTGTTCATGGATTTGAAGTACTGAATGAATATTGACAGTATAATTTAGTTTTATCTCTAGCAAAGAGGTACCAAAATGTTAGGAATACTCAGCAAGTGAAATGCTCCTGCCTTCTAATTGTTTATTAGTTAAACACTGAGAGATTAAAGATCCTTAAATATTAACATTTGAAGGGTGCTTAAAGATTGCACATTAATCCTACACGGTAGGAAACTTGAATGCCTCAGAAGACAACATTTAGAGTCTCTGGGACTAGCCCTAACCAGGTTACCCAGCTTCTGTCTAGTCCAGTGGTCTTTCACTACAACACATTTCTTTTATATAGCCACTTCCCATTTATGTCAAAGGTGATTAGATATATAATGTATCAGGTTCTTTATTAGATGAGTGGCTCTCATAAGAAAGAAAAATTGAGTTTTACAGTACATTTGCTGCCTATGATATGTTAAAGAAATTTAGAAGTTCTTTTGTAGACAAAGATATTTAAAAATTGCATGGTTGGAATTTA
The DNA here is from genome assembly GCF_010015895.1 of Lontra canadensis. NCBI lineage: Eukaryota > Metazoa > Chordata > Mammalia > Carnivora > Mustelidae > Lontra > Lontra canadensis. The sequence continues at coordinate 29,281,218 of NW_022630996.1, forward strand.
TATTTATAATATTAACAAGCCTAGTCTTCTATTTGAACTTTCATTGACTACAGGATATGTCATATATTGTACTGGCTGCTGAAGATTGCAAGATGAATAAGAAATGTCTGTCTTAAGTCACAATCTCTAATGGGCTAGAGAAGAGGCAGGCATGTAAACAATTATTATAGCGTGAGAAATGTAATTTGAGTACCTCAGATATTAAGGTGTAGGGGAAAAAGTACAGTCCCCTGTGCTTGATACAGTTTTCTGCTTTGGTTCAGTTACTTGCTACACAGTGATTTTTCGATGTGAGTGTTTGAAGGGAGATGTGGAGACTTGCCTGGGCATGGTGCCTTTTTGTCCGTGTGGTCTAGGGCAGGGAGCCTGTGTGGGAGTCGAGTAAATGATAAAAAAACATTGTGGGTGTTGCCTGAGGCTATCTTCCTCACTTTACTTGCTAGTTCTGGGGACTGTCAGAATCCAGATGATGATGATGGAGGATGATGTCAGAAACTCTTAAAAGAGTTCTGTTTCTTTCCTTCACCTTTTCCTGTTAGGTCCTTTTCCAGCCCTAACCAATCCTGCCCCTGCATCCGCCTCATTCATGCTTGACACCTTTCCAGATCATCAAATCCTGTGAACCAGTTATTGTCTACGCCACCATATCTTTCTTATTTTCTTATACCAGTGGTCTTCAGATATGGTGTGTGCACCATTGCAAGTACACAAAAGCTTTCCAAAGACTAGGTCAGCAAAAATAAGAGAATCCGTTTCCAGCTTCTGTCCTTCCGTTCTATTCTTACTTTAATGTTGATGTATTTGAGAATGCCTCTCAATTTGGGTGTGGAGTGCTATCTCATTGTAGTTTTGTTCTTTTTTTTTTTTAAAGATTTTATTTATTTATTTGAAACAGAGAGAGAGAGAGAGAGATGAGAAGTATGCAGAGAGGCAGGCATAGAGAGAGAGAGGAGAAAGCAGGCTCCCCGCTGAGCAGAGAGACCGATGCGGGCCTAGATCCCAGGACCCTGAGATCATGACCTGAGCCAAAGGCAGAGGCCTAACCCACTGAGCCACCCAGGCGCCCTCATTGTAGTTTTAATTTGTATGTCTCTAATGACTAATGATGTTGAGCATCATTTAATATGTATTAGTCATTCACTTACCTTTGTTTTTGAAATATCTAAATCTTTTACCCATTGTTAAATTGAGTTACTTCTCTTCTTATGATTGAACTTTAAGGGTTCTTTTTATATTCTGGATACAGGGCATTGGTCAGATGATTGGGAAATGTTTTCTCCCAGTCTGTGAGTTATGCTTTTTTTTTTTTTTTTTTTTTTAAAGATTAGGCTTGCTCATCCTTTGTTATTACCTACATACATTATCTGCATAGTACTAAATTATTTCCAGACCTTTCTTCTTAATGACACAGTTTGAAGAGTACAGGTTTTTAATTTCATGAAGACCAATTTATTAACTTATTCTTTATGTACTGTGTTTTTAGTATATCTAAGAAGTCTTTGCTTAACCCTAGGTCACAAAGATTTTTCTTCTATAGTAGTTTTCTTCTAGTGGTTTTATTATTTCAGCTTTTACATTTTAGGTATATGATCTGATTTGAAAAAATTTTTGTCTGTGGTATGATGTAAGGATCTAATTATTTTAAAATACAACTTTCTGTTTTGGGAAAAGACTATCCTTTCCCCTGTTGAATTGTCTTGATACCTTTGTCCAAAGTCAGTGAAATATAAGGCTTTATTTCTGAGCTTTCTTTTTGTTCTGTTGATCGGTATGTCTGACCTTATACTAAGAGTGTGCTGTCTCACAAGATATTTTCTAATTACCCTTGAAATTTCTTCTTTGACCTTTAGGTTATTTAAATTGGTTGTCTGACAATGGGATATTTGAGGGATTTCCCACATTTCCTTGTTATTGATTTCTAATTTAATTACATGTAATTGGAGAATATAGTTTGTATGATTTACTTCTTTTATTAAGACTTGTTTTGGGGCCTGGCATGTTTTATTCTGGAGAATATACCATGTTCACTTGAAAAGAATGAGCATTCTACTGTTATTGGGTAGAGTATTTTATAAATACCAGCTAGGTCAAGCTGGTGGGTTTTCTTCCTAAATCTATATCCTTGCTGATTTTCTGTCTATTTCCGTTAGGACATAGAGAGGAATATTAAAAATCTTCATCGTAAGTGGCTAAATTGTGAGTCTGTCTTTTCAGTTGTGTCATTTTCTTGTTTCATGTATTTTGCGGTTCTGTTCCAGGTGTGTATCTACATCTTTAATTACTATACCTTCTTAACATATAGACCTTTTTTAATCATAATAAACACCCTTGCTGAGTACAATAGAGACCTCATGGCTCACAAAACCTAAAATAGTAACTCTCTGGCTCTTTACAGAAAGTTTGCCAACTCCTGTTGTAGGCCAGTGCTTCTCAACCTTTAATGTGCATTGAAATCATGTGGGGGATGTTGTTAAATTTCTGAAGATTGAAATTGATTTTGGGAGACAGCTTGAACAGTTAAAGTGATACAGAAACTCCTGGTCAAAAGTATACCCATTGAGTAACAAGGTACTAATTTAGCTTTTAAGACTAACATGGATCTTTCCTGAGTTGTGTCTGTATTGTTAGTTGCTTTTGGTAACTGCTGCCTATGGTGTAGGCATTGTGTCTTTGATGCTGTTAAATTTTTTCAACTTAATTTAATTAATCTTCTATTTAAAGATTTCTCAAACTGTGCTCTGCCAGGTGTTCTGTGAGATGTTAATGAGTGTCCTCAGAGAAAAAGTGTCAAAGAAAGAAACATTTCCAAACTTAACCAGGAAATCCTTGACCATATTCCTCATTAACCACCTCCTCCCACTGCACCTATTAACCTCTCTGTGAAACATAATTTAGGAAATATTCCATTGGATTTACAGAAAGTCCCAACCCTTTTGGCTGATGAAAACATCAGAAATTTAGATAGTGAAAGGCAAAAAATTAAGAGTTTTGTAAGGCCAGGACTATTTTTGGCATAACATCATTGTTAATACAAAGTAAGTCCTAAGCCCTATCTCAAATTCTTTAGATTTTGTTTTGTAGAACTTGAACAATGTTTAACAGTCCTAAATCATACAGATACTGATTAGCTTTTTAACAATATACCCATTTTTATTTTTAACAATAAACCCATTTCTTCACATTTCTGTTAGAGTAATTCAGATGTAAACTGGTATTTTCCATTATCTCATTAAAATTTCCTTTACTGGATTTCTACTGGAAAAATAGTTGCACTGATTGGGTGGGTGCAAACCCAGTGTGGCAGGAAAAAAAAAAAAAAAAAAAAGACAAAGAGACTTAAACCTTTTGAGCTCATGATTCAGCCAAAGATAGGATCAGTGAAAGTAGAGATAGCCTGAAATCAAGTGTAACTAGCTAGGAGCAAAAATAAGGACCTTGACTAAGGTGATAGTCTTACCCTTAGCACAGCATTTTCCCCTAATATCTTGTTGTGAAGTATAATATGAAAAGAACTTGGAATAAGTTGATGAAATGTAGAGTTGAATAATGTTCTGACATGGTAGTCTAAAAATATAAAAAAAAAAAAATGCTGAAAGACTAAAGAGAACAGTTGGGAATGTAGGATGATGGATTTCATTGAGTTAATGACCTAGCAGGCATTTGGAATGAACAAAATATTTTATAGTAGGTTTACTTTTTTAAAGTATATTTTTAAGCAGTCCAATGTACTGTTATTTTACTACTAGAGGAGTGAATTCAAACAAAAGCATGGGCTTAGCTACTTTTTCTTATTTTAAGCTTATTTGCATGTTAGTTTTGGGTTTTGTTAGTTTTACTTAGCTTAATATATAAATTTTTTTTATTAAGGAAAAATTTGCATTTAGTAATAGTCATGCTTTTTTGTGAGTAATTTTGCAGTTCTGACCAACACAAATAGTTGTGTGACTACCACTACCACAGTCAAAATCAGAGCAGTTGCATTACTCTCTTGCATTCCCTCCTGCTCCTTTGTAATCCAATTCCTGTAGCTGGCAACCACTCATCTGTTTTCTGTCCCTAGCCACTTTTCTTTTGCAGAATGTCATATACAAGTTGTACATTATATAGTTGTTGGGATCTGGCTTCTTTCACTTAGCATAATTTATATAGATTCATCTCTGTTGTGTATATGTTTATTCCTTTGTATTGCAGAGCAGTGTTCCATTTTATGGGTATCTCACAGTTTAATCATTTCTCAGTTGAGGGATGCTGAAATTAGTTTTTGGTAATTATAAAAGTTGCTAGAAACATTCATAGACGGGGTGTTTTGTTAAGATAAATTTTTATTTTACGTGGTGTGGGATTGCTGGGTCATGTGATAAAGAGGAATCATTTTTAACTTTTAAGAAACTACCACACTGTTTTCAGAGTGGCTGTACCATTTTGCATTCGGGCCAGCAGTGTCTAGGAGTTCCTTTTGCTCCACATAATAACCAGTGCTTGACATTGTCTACTTGTTTTTGTTTTTTCAACCATTCCGATAGGTGTCTAGTGCTAATTCATTGTGGTCTTATTTTCTATCACCCCAGTAACTACTGATGTTTATCTTTTCCTGTGCTTACTTGCTATGGTAGGTCTTCTCCGGTGAAGTACCTGTTCAGATCTCTTGGCAATTTTTAAAAATGTGAATTTTGTTTTTTCTTTATAGCCAGTTCTGAGAATTCTTTATATACTCTAGATACGAGTCCTTTATCAGATATAGGACTTGGAAATATTTCCTCCCAGTGTGTGGCTTATCTTCTCTCTTACCGTGTTTTTTGAAGAGCAGAAGTTCTAAATTTTGCCACAGTCCACTTTATCAATTTTTTTCTTTTATGAATCTTTTGATGTCCTACCTAAGAAATCTTTGACTGCATTTGAATAGAATCCTAACTAATCCCATATGGATAGCTTTGTTCTTTGTTTTTCCATAGTTTTACTGAGTTTAATAACATTCTCAGAATGAGTCAGTAGTAGACTAGTCAGTAGTCTAAGTCATTTACATTAAAAATCTGGAATTTACCATTAACTTGTTGTGTTCTATTCATAATCTCATTCTAACTTTAAAATGGAACATTGCAGCTGTTGTTTCCTGCAATTTGTATTATGTTCATTGAATGTACTGTTTGCTTTCCTCTTTTATCCTTGTTTTTTAAAAAAATAAGTCAATGAGACACACTGAGACACAGCATTTGGTATTAGTATTATTACTCAGCTATAAGTTTTTCAGAAATTGTAATAATTGATTATTCATATAAGAATAAAAGAATAGGGACGCCTGGGTGGCTCAGTTCGTTAAGCTGCTGCCTTCGGCTCAGGTCATGGTCCCAGCGTCCTGGGATCGAGTCCCACATCGGGCTCCTTGTTCCGTAGGGAGCCTGCTTCCTCCTCTGCCACTCTGTCTGCCTGTGCTCTCTCTCTCTCTGACAAATAAATAAATAAAATCTTAAAAAAAAAAAAAAGAATAAAAGAATATGGGGCGCCTGGGTGGCTCAGTGGGTTAAAGCCTCTGCCTTCGGCTCAGGTCATGATCCCAGGGTCCTGGGATCGAGCCCCACATCGGGCTCTCTGCTCAGCAGGGAGCCTGCTTCCTCCTCTCTCTCTCTCTCTGCCTGCCTCTCTGCCTACTTGTGATCTCTGTCTGTCAAATAAATAAAGAAAGAATAAAAGAATATATCCACATACCCAAGGAAGTATACCCCATGGCTCACTCTTTGGTTTAGAGATTCTCTATGACATCATTCACATGAGATTTTATATGCCTTTCCTTGCCAACCATTGCTATTTGCAGTTTCCATGGGAGTACGATACAACTTTTTGAGGAAGCCTTTTGACCCATACCAGAAAAACCATAAGCACCGTTGATTTCTCTATAGGGAAAAGCAATGGCAATCACTGGGTGGGACAGATGGAACAAGATCAGCCTCACATCCAATAAAGAGATGAAATCCACAGATGCAGCAGTTTCATTTCTGGCAAGATGGCAGCATCAGCCATATTACTTCACTTGGCACGGGGAACAGGGAGTTTTCAAACCTGCTGCCAAAACTAGAAGTGCACATGTTTCATAATTTTGTTTTGTTTCATTTCTCTTTCTAAAGTTTTGAGCTATTTTAGTCTAGATGAGAGGTGGGGGGACACTAATCTTTTTTTTTTTTTTTTTTTAGCTTAAGGGCATTCTTTTAATTTGATGTTTTTTTCATTTCTGCCAGAATACTATGAAACAGGAGTACTTTTTTTCCCCCTAAAAAAACCAACAATGGTCCTAATTTTGTTTTTCTTTAAGTAAAAACAAGGTTTTTCTTTTTTCTCCAGATGATTTTCCAGCTTTTAAAAATTTTAATGACCACAAATAATTTTTTTTAAAGGTTTTATTTATTTATTTGACAGACAGAGATCACAGGCAGAGAGGCAAATAGAGAGAGAGGAGAAAGTAGGCTCCCCGCTGCTGAGCAGAGAGCCCGATGTGGGGCTCGATCCCAGGATCCTGGGATCCTGACCTGAGCTGAAGGCAGAGGCTTTAACCCACTGAGCCACCCAGGTGCCCCGAGAATTTTTTTCCATTTAATAAGATTTACCGTTTATTAATGGTTGTCTATGTGCTCTACACCATTCTGTGTACTTTCTGTGTTTACTTAATCCTCATGACACTCTGAGATGGGTACCATTATTATTCCCATTTCATAGGTAAGAAATACACGTGAGAGATTAGGAAGCTTGCTCAAGGCTGCAGAGCTGGTAAGAATCCAGGCAATCTGCCTTCACAGCGCTTAACCACTTTACTTAGTTCCATGTATTTTTAGAGTTGGAAATGAGCATAGAGATTATTTAATGTAACCTCTTTATTCTGCCCACAGGAAAAGTAAAATTCAGTGGACTTCCTGTGTTTGATTCCCATACCACTGTTGTTTTACCTTTATCAGGATTGTCATCTAAAAAATGTCTGTTTTTGCTATCTGTATTTTGAGATTACTCAAAAAAGATTCCTAATACATTTACTAGAGCTTTAACTCTACATCAGTATCTCCTATATGGTAATAGTCATTTAGCTTTTTGTTGTCTTGCTCATAATGACTTCAATTTAAAAATGCTTCACTGCAAATTACAGCTACCATTTATTATGCTAGCCATGTTCACATATTTCTAATCTATACTACAAGCTCACAAAATAAATAGTAGTCCCCTTTTATAGATAGTGACTCAAAAGGTAAATTAATTTGCTTATGTACTCACAGATGGTAAATGGCTGAGCTAGGTTTGAACCAAAGTCTAACTCCAAAGCTTAAGTCCTTTGCACTAGACCCTATTGCCTCTGTATAAAGAAATCACTTGGCTTTAAAACTGTGAGGTAGCTTTCTAATGTTCTTAAAATTTCCTCTACTGAACAAATTTTTGGAGGTTGCCGATTGTTTCTTAAATATGGGCTTCTCATATTAAAGAGCATGTTACCTTCATTTATATATTGCTTTCTAATAATACATTTATATTTTCTGTTTCTTAGTTGGACTTCATTTTCTTTAGACTTCCATGTGTACTATCTCTCAGACTGGTTTACTTAAGATGACGCTACGAAAATACTTCTAAACAATAATTTTATCTCTTATGTAAATGCCAGATTTTTTAAAATGAAATTCCAACATTCATATCTGTATATTACATAGAGATTTTGTTCCCATTATCTGAGAAATTTTATGATATGAAAGTGTTGAATGTTTTGACCCTGATTCAAAAGCCCAGCTGAACAGAAAATAGCTAGTAACTACTTTTCTACAAAGGATATTACTTAGAGTTGTTTATTGGTCTGATACTATGTTCAGATTCTGCCTGCTTTGAAATTTGCATCATGTCCTATAGTTTGATAGTGAGCTTAGTGTGATTTGGAGAAATGGAGGAAGAAACGTACCTATACTTAATAGTTTTGTTTAGGTAAATTGATCGTATTTATTACAGGGAGTTGTTTAAAATATAAGGAGTACATCAAAGTCACAAATGACTTTCAGGTTAAAGCTATAAATGTTTGCATGCCAGTAAAATTGAAGCTTTCTGAAAGTGCCACGTGGATAAAACATCCTAAATTTATTTTTTCTCCCTCTGGACATATTTACCATCTGTTCAGTTAAGATTGCTAATTCTTTGTGTTGCCAAACTGCTCACTTTTATTTATGTGTCTTATCTTGAGAGTATACTTAAAACTGTTTAAGCTTGCTTACTCAAAATAATACAAATATTTAATGTTTTCTGTTAAATTTGACTTAAAAATTAATGACAACATAAAATTACCAGTTTTCATCTAAGATCATAAAAATAACAGATCATCTGTTGTATATGAATTATCAGTAACCTTCTGAATATCTGCTTATTTAGTCCTATTAAATATTACTATCAGTGTTGTATAACTGACATGAGAGTATTGAATAACACCACTATCAGTTAACATTTTAATTAGATTTTTAAATTATTTAATAAGGCTTCCTACTTGAGTCATGTACAGACTGATTTGCAATTGAAGTTTATCATTAAATAGTTTATAATTTATCAGTGAACTGCATTAATGCAATGTTTTTTCTAATGGTAAAACTATGATATAATTTCACAGTAAAAAACTTAGTTGGTTTATAAAATTCTTTAAGGTAATACAGAAGTGAATAATAACCACTGATATTGTATACATATGAATATTTAAAGAAAGGCTAGTCTATACCCTTGACATAATTTGATAATTAGGGCCAAATTTAAATATGTCTGGGCCACTTTCAGAAATGGGAATTTCCATTCTCTTTAAGACATAGGAAAGATGGGAAGATAGCAGGTTAATGAATAGTCTTAAATAAAGGAAAATGGTTTGATTAAACAAAATGAAAAGTTAACATTTTTTTCATGGTACAACATTCTATCACAATTTACATGTCAAAATTTAGTTCCTCACTCCAGAATATCAAATTCCTTGTTTAGAAAAATCTTTATGTATCTATGTCATGAAATTTCCTAGTAACTCTTAGTACAGAAAGGCTGTGTGTAAAACTGAACTTCTCATTCTTCTAGAAAGTATCCTGATTTTTGGAATAAGGCACAGGGACTTTTTTTTTTTTTTAAGAAGGTGCTATTTTTTTTGTAATTCTGTTTTCTAATTATATCTCTATAGCAGAATAAATAAACATGCCTGTAAGATTGAGTAGGCAGAACTATTTTTTTAAAATATGTGCCTTTAATAAGTGAGCCAAAGGCAAATACTGCATGATTTCACTTATATGTGGAATCAAAACAAAACTAACAAATTCTTAAATATAGAGAACAGACTGGTGGTTGCCACAGGGGAGGTGGGTAGAATGATAGGCAAAAGGGATGTATGTACAGGATTAAGAGGGACAAACTTCCAGTTTTAAAATAAACAAGTCACAGAGATTAAAATAGAGCATAGCGAATATAAATAATATCATGATAATGTTGTAGGGTGACTACACTTACCCGGGTGAGCACTGAGTAATGTATGGAATTACTGAATCACTGTGTTGTACACCTGAAACTAATATGACTATGTGTCAATTACACTTTAGGTTTTTTAAATGCCTTAAAAAAATGTATGCTTTTAGGCATCAGTGCACTTTCCTTTAGAATCCTTACCACTGTTGATCACAGCTGCTTCACATACCACTTTTTTGGCCCTGAAGGTTTTTGTGACTCTTGCTATAAATTATAACATGGTGAATTATTTAGTTTCTTTCATTGCTATCTTGATCAGAAAAGTACTAGTTATATAAAGTTAAAGGTAGAAATAATCAAGTTGTCATATTGGTCATGTTATTTAGTAATTCTTTTGTATGAATGGCTGACATAATGTAGAAGTAATCCTTTGATGAATTAAACCCCTAAAACAAAAGGCTTTTTGTTATCTTGGAGCAACATATGCAATAGAAGGTATAGAAGAAAAAGAAAGTAATGAAATTATTAGTATTTGTAGGTAAGATGATTACCTGGCAAACCTAAGAGTTAACTGGGAAATCAATTGAAAATGCTGTCCTAACAGTTATGAGAATTATGCTGTATCTTTAACCTTGTAAACTCTGTCATAAAAGGTTGATTTGTGGATAGTTACCATTAACCTAGTCACTATAAAAACTATGTAAATTTTCTTGGAATTGTAGGATGTAGGTAATATAAGAAGAAATAAATGATGTATAGTGGGAGTATATATTTTTAATACATTTAGGTGGCAAAAAAACAACATGTAAATACACAAAAGTCAATGTCCTAGACGTGAATAATCAGAAAATGTAATGGAAATCACTCCATTCATAGAAAACAAACATAAAATGAAAAAGGTTTAAAAGAAACTTACGATATTTTTACAAAGAAATTTAAAACTCCACTGAGGATTTTGAAAGAAGACTTGAGTAAATGAAAATACATATTATACTTTTGGGGATAGTAATACTCAACAGTGTTCCCTGTGAACATGTTTAAAACTGAAGAAGGAAGGTTTAAAGCTGAGCTGCACCTCTAGTGCCATCAAGAGCAAAAATCAAAGCCCAGAACTTCAGAGGTGGGGTCTTTGGTAAGTTAATTACCTCCCATTTTAAGATGACACACTGAAGGAAAAGGGTGGAACCGTGTATGTTACAGCGCTGTCATGAATTTGCATTCTGACATTGTTTCCTTTGAGTGATGTGACCCGGATTAGGTGGTCAAACCTGGATTAAGATACTGAGTTGTAATACCCCCAGCTCTTTGGAAGAAACGAACAAAAATCCACTTGGAGAAAGGTGTCATTATCCTAGGCTTGAAATGGGTCCTGTGAATATATATATGTAGTTA